>NC_026158.1:3133812-3161525 GCF_000512975.1 Sesamum indicum
ATAAGATTTTTAACTACCAAAAAGGGGGGGGGGGGGGAGGATTTTACTTTAGAGGTAATTGAGGTAATCCAAGGAGACTCACTCAATATCTCTATTGAGTCAAATTCTTTTTCTCATTAGCCGGGGCTCCTACTTAGGTGATTCTATAAACGATTCAGATGATGGCAATGTTGAGTCTTCTTCTATTCCTTGTTATAAGTCTCACAATAGGGCTATAGATGTGGATGATTGTGATAACCTCACTGGTTTCGATGAGTTTCATATTCTAAAAAAGAAAGTTGATCCTTCATCTGAACTTGAATTTGCTTCACAAATTTAGTTCCTTTTCAGGTGTTGGCATGCCCTGTCAAGTTTTGAACTAACAAAAATTTTTATCCAAACTTTTTTTTCCCTGAATTTTGAACTTATATGCTTAGGTTTGAAAATAACTAAAACAAATATATCTTCATTTCAAACACAAAAAACAATAAGAAAATCTAATCACATTTGAAAATAATAAGAAAAATTAAACCAAACAACATATCAATGTTGGTGAAAGTGAGCCTATTGTTGAATGAATTCCAATAATAGGATGTCCATGTATTTCAAAGAAAGAGACCTATCATAGGACAACAAGCTTAAGAATGGCTTAAATTTTGGACTTTTAGAGAAGCTTCATTAGAAAAAAGTCTAAATTGAAGCTTTTGGCCCTGATTCTTGTAAGTTTTACGACGGGGATCTGTAAAAATACGTTATGATTTCGACGCTCAAATCAGTAATTAATCAATCGTAATAGATTAAAAGCAATAATAAGCAAAGTGAGAGTAAATACAATTGCGCATTAAGGCTTCTAGTGTGCCAGTGTGAAAAATGATGCTACCGACTATAGTTAGGTAGGAAACACATTTATACTGGCCTCATCCAATCGTTGGGAAGAGTCAGCCTTCTTGTGGACTCAAGGATACCTTTATCCCCTTATGTACATGAATCCCCTCTTTTCCCGCGGAGTGGTTTCTTCAGGATATATGTCTTCTCCAAGGGATAGGGCTTATCTTCAAGATATCGAAATAAAACTATTCCGCACTCCAAGCAGGTCATTTTATCAAAAAGTTCCATAAGAGCCTCTTAAATCTTAGAAACCCTTATCTGACGGTATCAATATGTTTTGTTGACCTGATCTACGGGAGCTCTCACCATTGTGGCAGCTGGCCTCCTCATGCGCAAGTTAACTGTCACACTATTGGGTTACTGGGTCTTCTAGGCCTGGTCAAACTTCTAAAACGATTCTCCTACTCAACAAAGATCCTTGGTCTTTAGGGTGGCCTAATAGGCCTAGCTTGCTGGACTACCTTACCTTGTGGAGCCTTCTTGCTCTGTGGTCCTATGTCCTGTTAATTTTAAGGGTATTATTCAATATTAGAAATCATTTGGTAAAATACGACGTTTTAAAGAAAATAGAAAGCATTGAAAATTAATTGAAGTTTGTTGAAAAACAAACACAAAAACATGCCAGTACAACAATTGATATGAGTGAATTTCACAACAAACATTGAGCTCAGGCGATGATCTCAGGCATAAATAGATCATCCCGTAACTCATCCCAGATAAAAAGTTATTATCATTTGAAATTCCACCATCACACCAAGAACTTCCAGCATTACGTTCAAAATACACCCTTATGTTATTTTGCGTCAAAGGTCTTGGCCTAAAAGTTATGAGATACAAAATAAGTTTGAGTACTAGGATATTTCTTTTTCCTAATAAAGCTGATCTTTTTCTTATATTATATTAGCTGTCGTTGTACGCCGTCTTTATATGGATATAATAAATAATCATTCATATTTTAAAATATATTACAAATAAGAATTATATAATATATAAACCAACACATAGCATTTCAAAAAACAACAAAAAAATAAATAAAATAAAACCAATTTAATTAAGACTATTATTGATACAATTAAAAATTGATGTGATGGTATCATTAACCACAGTTTGTGAATAAAATATGCTTTTATTTTTTTTTTTAATTTGTCATTATTCTTAAGGGCATCTCTATAGGAAAATGAATATTATCATTTTAATTTGTCTTTGTTAGGCCAAGTAATTGAAGAAGATAATTTTGGATGTTACATTTACTAATTCAAGATTGGTATTTTTCAATTTTGGTTATTCTTTACACGTGTTCTAAGTTGCTCTTTCTCAAGTATTTTAGCATTTTGATCTACTGTGCTCTTACATTCGTGGTCTAACCATCGCACCTGTCCTCACTTACACTCAGTTTGCCTTAAATTTGAGTAGTCAAAGACAAAATAATAGTCTCAAATTTTATCATTAACGTTGTTGATCAACAATTTCACCAACTCAAACTCTTGAAAATTACATAAAATGTAGTTATAGGAGGAAGAAAACAGAAAAAGTTTAAATACCTAATCAACTAATTATTCTAAATTGAAAACGTAATAAATGAAGTCAGCAAATTGACTGTATATATAAGGGTAAATTATATTTTGCCATTCGAATTGTGCTTGTTTTTGTATTTTGCAATTGAAACTTTTTTTTTTGTGTCAACTTACCATCTCAAATTTGCGAAATTTACACTTTGCTATATATGATTATTTTTTTGTTGATTTTTCTACTGGAAAAACATCACATGCTATGCATGTGTAAAAAATATCATATCACATAAATCTTAAATATCACATGTGCACTGTATGCTATTTTCTTCGAAAAAAATTGATTAAAAACAGTTAAACATAGCAAAATGCAAAATTTTGTAAAGTTAAGATGGTAAATTGACACACACAAAAAACAAATTTAGATGTCAAAACGTAAAAAAACGATCATAACTTGGATGACAAAATGTACTTAATCCTATATATAAATATATATGTATATTTACACACATATGTAGAGAAAAAGATCTTCAAAAGTTGTACTGTTGTATTTTTTTTACTTAATAAAAATTACATTTATCAAAAAAAAAAAAAATCAAAAACAAAGAGCTCTCATAAGTCCAGACATCCAATTTGCCTCGGTAAATTACATCAATATTCATTAAAATTAAATTTAATTACTCACATATTTTTTACCTTTTACAAAATTATAAGTATACCCTTGAAATTGTAGTAGTAATTAAACCTCATATTCAGGAAAAACAAATTTATAAGTATACCCGTAGAAAGTGTATTTGTAATTTTATAAAACAGATAAAATATTTGTGTAATTCGATTTTACTTATAACTCGCTTAATTTGATAATAATTCTCTTGGACCCCATAACCTTGAAACTAAATGTGGTTTTTCTCTATAGAAATGAGTAAATATAATAATAACAATAAATAATAATAATAATAATAATAATAATAATAATAAATTAACAAATAAAATAAAAAATGCTAAAGTAGTAGAAGTTTCGACATTCTCAAGCTATTTGACTTTGTTACATGGGCAGTGATGAAGAAGCTCAAAATTTCAAACATGCTACTGATGATGTCTAATCCATTTCATCATTCTATTGCAGTGGTTGAGTTGTGTTTTGTAACTACTGATTAATAATTGTAACTAAACTATCATCACAATTAGAGACCCACAAAAGACTACTCAAAAAGGACAAAAACGATTTCTTTACACCCACAAAAAGAAATTCCATTAAAATGAAAATGTATAGTTAATGAGATTGTAAGTTTATGGAGAAATTGCTTTTTTTTTTTTTTTTTTTTTCAAATTATGAGGTTGTGAATGCAAATTTATGGTGTTTGAAATCAAAGCTCAAGAAAAATTATGATAAATAAAAATATTCGATTATGATAAAACTAAATGAGTACAATTTCTATTTTTTCCTCCAATTCTTTTTTTTGTTAAAAGTAATATTCGTAAATTTGATAAATTTAAGGTAAAAGATCCATGTAGATTCTTTTGGACTAAGATTTAAATTTTTATAATGTAATATCGAATTAGATGCTATGATTTTAAATATAGATTTGAGGATTGTGGATGGATTTGCTACTTGAATCTTCTTGAAAAATAAATTGGGGTGTTTATAAGGTATCAACATTGTAATTCCGAATCAAACGCTGGAAGTTATTGTGCACCTTCGATAAATGGTTTGATTTTCACCATGAGTGCATCGAATGTTTTTGGACCTAATTAAAAAACTTCGTATAGGGAATACTTTGAGATATTTTTATCTAACTTCACATTTCGTTCTTTGTATCCTAAATGAGCTTCATCGAACCTTTTATACAAGTGCCAAAAGGAAATCCTTATGATTTAATGAAGGAGTTAAATTTATTTTGACCCTCTTTAATATGGAAAAAAATAAAAAAATCTCTGAGAAAATTTAAATATAAAAATCGTCTTTATGTTTTGAATAATGACTCACACAACCCCCCTGGTCAATCTGGACCTATTTTTTTAAGGACAATGACTAAAATCGTATATATGAGGAAAATTTTATATTCAAGTAGTATATTATATAAATTTTAATTAAAATATACCTATAATATATAAAATTAAATTTTTATATGAAAAAATTATTTTTTTGGTCCATTGAATATGTTCAATATTAATTTTAATCCAATAATTATGCCTATTTTTTATGCATTAAGTTTATAAATTAATTAAATTTAGTCCTTTGGTGGACCAAAAGTTTTTATTTTTACCAAAAAATGACGTGACGTGTCAATTAAATATTTTTTTTGAGATTTTAATCTTACATGGTTTTAGAAAATTGACGCCACGTTGGATACAATTATATTATATATACTATTACAATTTATAAAAATAAAAATATTATTTTAAAAAATAATAATTACACCCAACCCCGACTGACCCCCTTGCCTACCGCCCCCGAGAGGGGGCAACAGCTATGTCGTTGGCCACCTTTGCTTCTTTTCTTGGCAAGAGGGCGACCCGCGGGGTTGGGTGGCAGGGGTGAGGATTGGTGAACCCTTCTTTGTAACCGCAGTCGATACTATTTTTTTTATATGAAATTAATTTTAATTAATTTAATTATGCAATTAAAAAATTATTAATATAATTATATATTCACATATAAAATATATTTTTTATTAATAAAGTATTTATTATTATTTTAAAATTCATTAAATTATATATTATATAATATTATATTATGAGAGAGATAAAGGTAAAATTATCTAAAAGAATATATTTTTAAATCCATATTCCCAATCACAGGACGTGTACCACCAAACTCTACCCTCAGGAGATTTTTTCAATTTTTTTTCATATCACAGAGAATGTAACTGATATTTTATTTTCCTCAAATATTCGTTTTAACATTTTCAATATCATATGAGTTTTTTTAATTTTTTCCTTCAATAAAATATAAGTCAATGACACTCAATGGCTAAATACAATTTGCAGTTAATATATCGTTTTGCACTTGTTATTATTTAATTGAGTGCAAAATTAATTTATCTATATAGGCGGTTTACAATATTAATACCAAACTTTATTTTTGAATGGAAAATAGTGTGTGACGTGAACTTGCATTTTCATATTTATACACCTACCATGCATAATTTTAAGGGATAATTATAATTTCTTTTCTTGATATTTAGTATAATTACAAATAAATTTTTTGTGTTTTGAAAAATTATATTTGACACCCTTAAGATTTGCTTCCGTCTAACAGATTAGTCAATTCGTCAATCAAAATTCATCGAAGTTGCTGATATTAACAAAAAAAATTAAAAAAAATATATGTATATTTACCCCTAATTGGCTTACTATTGATTTATTACATGTTAGATAATTTTTTTATGATCAATTTATCTTCATACGTCTTCACACTTTAATGCATATGAGAAGGTATATCTTCACAGTTACAAAGGTAGTTTAGTCGGAAAAAATTGTTTGACCTACAATAAGTCAATAATAAGTCAGTCGATTATATCAATTTTCATTCATTTTTTTTTGTTAATATCAGCAAGTTCAATGAATTTTGACTAATTGATGGACTTATTTTTTAGATAAAAACAAATTTCAAAAATATTAAATGTAATTTTTTAAATTACAAAAAATTTAAATTTAATTACACCAAATCTGAGAGAGATGAAGTATAATCATCCCTAATTTTAAACATCATCAATCTTTTTTATGTAAACATATTTCGACAGTTTTGACTACTCCACGGAATTATAAGATACTCAACCCCAACTTATGGTAAAATTACATAAATCGCTAATCACTTTCGCATAATTACAAAAGCAACCAATGTTATTCATTTTCAGCCAGAAAGGAGCTACAAAAGATAAAATAACGATTATACCCTACCGAAAAATAAATAAAAAACAGAAAACAACAGGAAAATGATTTATATTGTATTACTGAGACAGAGAGAAGAGAACGAAACAGAAAAGAGAAGAAAGAAAGAAAAGAGAAAACTGAAGACGACGACAGCAAAAGAAAACTGAAACAGAAAAGAAAAGAAAGAAAGAAAAGAGAGGCTAGAGAGCATTGCACACGATTCCACCGGCAACTCACTGAGAACGAAAGAAAACTGAGAATAAGAGTTCGAAAGTCTGAAACAGAGAAAACTAAAATTCACCTTGGCACCGGCGGCGACGATCGACGGATTGAGTCAAAAAAATTGCAAAACCAATCTCATACGAGTCACAACAGGTAAGATTTCTGGTTTGGTTACTTTGGTATCTTAGACTCTTACAAAAATATTTTAACTTACAATATTGCTTTGAAGGTGTTTGATGAAATGCCTAAGTTAATTTGTGCTTAGTAATTGCATTGGTTAATTGCATTGGTGCTTCTAATTGGTTAATTTGCATTACTAATTGGTTAATTTGCATTACTAATTGGTTAATTTGCATTTGGTGTTTCTAATTGCATTGGTTAATTTGCATTTGATGCCTCTAATTGAATTGGTTAATTTGTATTTTTGTGCTTCTAATTGCAGCATTAGTATGTGTTTGGTTAACATTGTTTTGGCATTGTTTTAATGACATTGTTGCTCACATTAATTGGTTAATCACATTGTTTGGCATTGTCTTTTGTTAGCATTAATATGTGTTTGATTAACATTGTTGCTTTTTATTTGTTATTTGTAGTGTATTCAAATTCAAAATGGAAAGAGAAACATTGGAGAACGAAATGAGATTGGAGGATGCCGATGAAATGAGATTGGAGGATGAAGATGAACAGATTTCAGACAAAACTCCACCACATGAATCACAATCAAAAAGGCCAAAGAAAAAAGAAACGTGTAAAAGATCAAGAGTTTGGGACCACTTCATTACATACACTGATAGCGAGGGGAAGCAAAAAGCTAAATGTAAGTATTGTGACCGAAATTATGCTGCTGATCCACTAAGAATGCTACCGATCTACACCTAACATTGGATTCGGGGAAGTATTTCTGCCCGAAAACCTTACTATGATTACCGCCCGATTGGAAAGCCACTCGCCATGCTTGTTTAGCTAGAAGAGCCAAATTATACTTCTTGAGATGCCGGAATCCAAGACCTCCTTCGTCCTTCCGTGTACAAAGCTTCTCCCAAGCAAGCCAATGAATGTTTGAGTTCGTCCCATTGTTCCAAAAGAAATCAGCCATCAATCTTCAATCTCTCTAAGGAACATGTCGGCTAGTTAAAAGCAGCTTATTACATAAATGGGCATGGTTTGGATAACAGATTTAAGGAGAATAGACTGCCTGGCTTGAGAAAGTTTAATAGAAAACCAGCTATGTAGTTTTTTCCAGATTCATTCTCTAATCCCTTCAAACACCTCCTTCTTTGGACGGCCTACCACTGTTGGATGTCCTAAGTATTTATCATGCATAGCCATCACCTCAAAATTGAGAATACCTGCTAGAGTCACCCGTGTAGAAACCTCTACATTTTTTCTGAAAATCATTGTTGACTTGAGGTTTCTAATTTTTAGTCCCAATTCCGCTTCGTATTCAGCCAAAATGTGTTTAACTCTAAGCAATGCCTCGTGGATGGCTTGGCAGAAAATAAGCGTATCATCAGTAAAGAGTAAATATGAGATCCTTGGGGCCAATCTAGAAACCGCCACTAGTTCGATGAGACCCTCTTCCTCCGCCCTGCTAATTATGTTACTAAATGCCTCTGCAAAAAGGACAAAAAGATATGGAGACAGAGGATCTCCTTGACGAAGAAACTAAGTTGTTCTCCATTCAATATGTAAGAAAATGACAGAGTACTAAGACAAGTCATAATTAGAGATATAATCTTGGTATGCAAGCCTAATTTAATCAAAACCCTCTCAAGAAAACACCATAAGTTAAACGTTTAGTTAAACCAAGCCTAATTTAGTTAAACGCTTCCTTCATTCTATCGTGTCTCAGTTATTTGCACTTGGTTCCGGAGAGAAAAACCAAGCCCGGGAGGTGGAGCTTAATGAGCTTTGTCAGAGTCTAAATTGTCCAAGGGGGGCCTAATCCTTAACAGTTCCAGACTAAGATTTTCATGGCTCTCAAGGGGATTGGCTTGCAGTCTCCGCCGATATAGAATCAGAAGTTTCATCGGATATATGAGTACGTCCCTTGGATACATGAACAAAATCAGCATCATACTCAATCAACTGAATCCCACAGGTCTGTTTCCTCCCCCCCCCACGATAACTCTGCTTGGAGGACGTCTTCTTCTTTCTACTCCCCGAAGATTGAATACGTTTCGAGATGTGAATTGAAGGGGAATGTTAAATAGATTTGACTCTGGAGCCTCAACCTACGTTAGAGAACCCACCACCTCTCCAATCTGTACTAGCCCTTGCTAACCCTCTTTTGGTGTCTAGAGACCTAGTTCACAGTTCCACGAACCCTCGGTCTCTGTGTCTACCCTGGCTGAACGCTCCCTGGTACAGCAAGTGATTAAACCTCCTCCCGCTGGATCATATCTACGTTAAGTGGGGTGGTGGTTCGGTATAGATAGATTTGGGAGGTTGAATTCTATCAAAAGACCTTTAAAAATCCAACTTTTAATAGGGATCGAAAATAAATTGGCTAATTAGTATATGTAATAATAAGAGTTAAACTAATTGGTTAGGAATATATTAGATGCGTTATTACAAATTCTTTACAACATTTAAAAACTCCTAAACTAATGAATCCACTTCTTACCTACCAAAAAGTGGAAAATTCTACGAGACCACAAACAATATTTAATTAATCTTTTCTTAATAATGACAACGCAAGACCGAAAAAAAATTTGTCCCATCCTCGTCAATGGTCATGCAGGGCCCTCTTCCATTCTACAATTCCACCCAACCAACAAGACGTAGTCCATCTTCCACTATAAATTTGACTCTTCGTTTTTCAGAATTGGTACCAACAGATTCTTCACTTACTCTCCAAAGGGAGAAAAATGAAGGTAAAATCCCCCATTAAATACTTATATAGTTTCATGTATGTATAATTTTTTTTTAGAAAACTGAGGCCCCATATCAAAAAAATCGTGGGTTTAAATCCAATTAATATATGAGTATTAGTCTGTTTTAATTGTAGTTGTTTGTCTACTGTAATAATAATTATTAATTAATTATACACGTATATTTGATATTGACAATCAATGTATTTTGATTATTGATGATTGAAATTTATTATTTAATTGTAACCCATTCACTCAGAATGTATGTATGATTTTAATTTTTGAATTTGATTGAGAAACATTTCGCTAATTATTAATCCTTTTCTTCCCACTTATTTTTCTTACATGTAGCAAAAGATTGTGATCAAGGTGTGGACAGATGGGCAGAGATGTCGGCCGGCCAAGGCAATGAAGATTGTGATTTATGTGCTGAAGCTGATGATGCCTTACGACATAATATGGAAGAAAAGCAGCATATCTACTGCCAAGATAACTACAAAAGCCATGAAGATTGCAGTTACGTCCCCAGGTAATTAACGAAAATCACCACAAGAGATATAACGTGTAATTGTGGCTAATTTTTACTATTAATAATAAATAGTCATAGTAAATAATTATTAATCACGGTCACACTATGATTGTTAGCTAGGTATTAATCACGGTCACACTATGACTGTTAATTAGCTAGGGTTTTACAAGAGTAGCTAAAATATTTGTCATAGCTTTTATTAAGAGCCACGGTAAAAAAAAAAAAAAAAAATTCTATTATGAAAAAGCTAGTTTTTTGCAACGGCTTTATTTAACCATGATTAATAATAGTTACTTATGACGATTTTAGTCATAATCATTAATATTATAGAAAAAAAATAATTTATTTCAAGTGAATATTCATATATATGTATTTACTAAATATTTTCACGACCTTTTTTCCCCTTTTCTTTCCTAAATTTAATGAAGCATATGTTGTTACAAATGAATCACGAGTGAAGAAAAAGCAAATAATAATTATGCAATATCTTTTGTAATAAATTTATTCGCTATATAATTGAAAAAGTAACGGAATGGGTTGCGTTGTAGGGGTGGCATCGGTGGCGTTAACAGGGGAGGAGAAGAATCAGCTGGTGGTCACCGGAGAAGGCGTAGACGCCGTAAACCTCACCAGAGTAATAAGGCAGAATATCGGCTTTGCTGTGCTTTTGAGTGTCGAGCCGGAAAGCGCAAAGGAATGAAGTTAGGAGGGAGATAAATTAGAGACGGATTTTCCGCCGAATCAAGACAAGTTTTGCAGTATTCTGAAGTTTAGTTTTCATATTTGAGTGTATAAACAAATTGTAAACATCTTAAAGTTTCAAGTGTATAACAGTTTGATCTTCTTTTATAATTAATTATTTTGGTAAAAATTGGAAAATAAACCATTTTAAATAATATTTAATCATAGCCGCCAACAGTTATTGATCACTATTTCAACAATTGAAGCTAAAACATTAATCATAAAAATTATGAGACTTTTGTAACAGTTAAGAATCGTAAAAAATATTTACTGCTAAAATTTAAGTTTTTACATAAATTTATATAACGAGAAAATATAATATTACTTTAGTATGACATTTTAGCCATACTTGTTTATAATATAAGAAATAGTTCATTTTTTTACAATTGATTGAGCAGTTCACTAAGACAAACTTGATTTTGATCTAATTGCAAGAGCACTATTCATTGACCCGCATTAATATCAAGTCAATTGGGAAATTAATAGGAAACTAACAATAATTTGGGTTTCACATCAAACTGGACTGGCATTGTCTGTATCGTGACCAAGAATCGATGTCTACGTCTAAGACTTTACTGTGGAAAAAAGCAAAAAAAAAAAAAAGAACAAAAAACAAAAAGAAAATAACTAAACATGGAATTCTAATGTCATTCTTCTTTGAATTTTGGACACATTGACTCTCACGTTAGATTCAAATATACAAATATTCTATTTTTTGATAAAATTATGAATAAATTGTAATAGATTCTTCCAAAGTTTTTTCTTTTTTGGCTGCGGTCACTAATGACAACCCTAAAGATGACATGTCGTTACTCCACGGGTGGCAAAAAAGATGTTCTCTCATACTGAAGACTACTTGGGTAAGTCGTGTGTTTACCAGGTTGGACGACCAATAAACTTCTCAATAGAAGAGATTGAGCGATTATCAGCACATCTCTGATTTCTTGTTGGTAAATTCTCCAACGGTTATCCTAGCATGGAAGCTATTCGTGTTTATTTGTCAAAGCAAAGGTTGAGGGGCTTACTCCATTGCAGTAATCAATGTTAAGCATATACTTATTAATTTACAGAACGAGGAAGACCTTTCTCGATTATGGCTGAAGCGGATTTTATTCATTGATGGTTTTCCGATGCGTGTTTTTAAGTGGTTGCATGATTTCAATCTCAATTTTTTTTTTTTTTTTTGCGAAAGCCGCCTGATGCCTAGGCGGAGGGTTTGGCGGGCCCCTACCTATTTATTACCTCAGGAAAAATTATAGAGTGTACAATTCAAAAATAGTAAATGAGGAATACTTACTCCCTTTACAGTCAAAGAAATTCTAATCTATGTGCAAAGTCTATCCAAGTCTAGAAAACAAATAGAATTTGATCTATAGACATGCTTATCCCTTTTATACGGTGGTGTGACTTGCTGCGTAATGCCCCCACCAATCTCTCCCCCAATGCCTGACCAAAAATCAATCTCAAAAGCATCACTAAATTTACCGGCGAAGGTGGGGAGTGCCCAATTTATCCAGTCTGATAATGCCTCGCAGTACTCCCGTAATGTCCTCCTGATACATAACCCGAGTCAATTGTCGAGATGCGGCGTCCTTCGCAAGATAATGAGCCGCTCCATTAGCCTCTCGAAAAACATGTCGTACGTCCGATCCTAATTCCTGTCGAAGCTGCATAATGCGCATGATTAAATGCTGCACCTCCCACATCCCAGACACTCGTGACTGTAAGAGCTGGAGAACTACGGTAGCATTCACCTCAACAACTATGGGTGCTAAACTGTGTGCTCGAGCTAGCTCTAAACCACGCCAAACAATAGTAAGCTCTGATACAACACTAGTGGTCGTACCCAAAGCAAACTGGTATGCTAGATGCACCTGTCCAATTTCATCCCGAATAATGTCTGCCGCTGCTGCCGGCCCAGGGTTCCCGAGCGAGGACCCATCCGAATTTAGCTTAAACCACGCTGGAGTGGGGGTACTCCAACGCACCACTCTAGGTGCCCGAGGCACCACTGGCCTGAAGCAGAAACCCATAGCCACCACCCGGTGCAAGTCCCCCTTCCACTGTATGCTCGTCATGACCCGTACGGCATCAGTGTGTGAAGCTGGCGCTAAACCTCCAATATGATTCCCGTGGCCATAAAATGTACCCCACGATATTTTGCAAATATTTCACTACGTCCAACTAGACCATAGAATCAGAAATGGTACCAAAGTGCAAATATGCAAAGCGGAGTGAAATGGGGTAGAGTATCGCCAGAAGTGCACCATGCAAATCAGGTCCCCCGTTTCACAAAGCTGAAACCCAAAGACGTTGGCAAAGTGCAACCAACATCTCAAACTACCACCCGTTCAACAAACAGACGAGAGATGCTCTTCTCTGCCTTACAACATTGGCATTTAGATGGGAAACTAAATCTGTTTCACTTCATGCGTTCATCCACTGGGATCCAATCTTGAAAAAGCCGCCATAAGAAGACGGACACCGTTGGCTGCAAGGAACGGTGCCATATATCTGTAAAAGATTGCCACCGAGGAGACACGACTCGAATGGTCTCCCATGCCGATGTTGTGGAAAATGTCCCATTACTCGCCGCGGTCCACACAATTTTGTCCCTCTATCCCGCTGCAATAGGAATTTGGCAGATAACTGTGCAATCTGTGGCGGGACAATCCTGAAGATTCTGGGGACATTCCATTCTCCCTCAGGCCAATAACAGCATACCGACTCTATAGTGTTAGGGGCTCCGCAAACTAGCTGGGCTAGAGGCTTCTCACCGAACCAATTATCATGCCAAAAGACACTGCGTCCTGGCCCAAAGTCTAGAATATTAGAGGTTCTGCCACATCCCTGATGTGACACAAGCAATGCCAAACAGAGGAATGATTGCGATTATACGACACACGAGTAGGATGAAGGGTCCTACAATATCGGTCATACAAGAATTCCGACCACAAGGATGATTTCAGCCTAAATCGCCACCAAAGTTTCATGAAAAAAACCCGAACATACTCCGCCAAACTTCGAATACCCAAACCACCTTCTGCTACTAGGCTACACATCTGATCCCATGAAGACCAATGAATATACCGACAGCCATTGTACGAGCCCCAAAAGAAACCATTGAATATGCGCTCAATGGTTATCATAACGACTTAGGCGGGTGAATTACTTGAAGCAGATGTAAAGGCGTAGCCTGCAACACACTTCGAATCAAGGTCAGCCTCCCTCCGTGAGATATATTCATCATCGCCCACCCTGTAGCATGTCACGTAATCTGGAGATGAGCGAATCAAATAAACATACTTTTCGATTACCCTTGTAAAGAGGGACTCCCAAATATGTGACTGGGAGATATTTCAACTGGTAACCCATAACGTGTTGTACCTCTTGCAACTGTGAAGATGGCACCTGTCGGCTTAGACTAAAAGAACTCTTTTCGCTATTTATCCATTGTACTGACACTCGCTCATATGCGTGGAGAAAATCACGGAGCAATTCCATGTGCTACCTGCAGATGTTAGTAAAGGTCATCATATCATCGGCATATGCTAGGTGGGATACCCGAACCCGACCCGATGATTGGTAATACATCATTGGGTGCGTAGCAACAAGCCGATCCAGTCCCTGAGATAAGTAATCAACACCAAGCACAAATAACACTGGGGATAGCGGATCCCCCTGCCGTAAGCCGCGTGTCGAATGAAAGAATCCAGCATGCTCTCCATTCACTAGGATCGAGAACCAACAGTTTCAGACAGCATTAACCACCGAGTCAATCCAGCACTACGAGAAGCCCTTTAGTCGCAAGACTTGAAAGAGGAACTCCCAGTTGAGTCGATCATAAGCCTTGGCCATATCAAGCTTAAAGATTACATTTGCCTCCGGCCGGCGAGACTCCAATGAGTGCACTAATTCTTGCGCTAAAAAAACATTACCACTCAGCAATCGTCCTGGGCTGACCCGATTCAAGACCCTCTGCGTAGGATCATTTCCAATTCTCAGAACATTCCAAAATAATCCTTTCAACGTTCAAGGGAGAGTAGATCGTATAGTACTCCTCGTGACAATCCTACAGGGCGAGGAGACCGCCTTCCCCCGATTCGGTGAAGCAGAATGGTTTATAGGTGCGTCTCCCATGGACCGACCTTGCTGATGGCGTGCCAACTTCCTAGAGACATCCTCCTCATCCATCTAAAGTACGCCCTCCCCTTTCGGGCCCAAAGCCTCATCGTCTTTAACCGTAGCACAGTTAGGCAACTCTTGATTCGCTGTATTGACCACACATCCTAGCCGCTCACAAGGCCTTGCTGTCTGGGATTCTGGCACAACACATGTAATTTTTGAAAAAATAAATTAATGAATTAGGTTACATCATTACGACAATCATACGAAATAACTAGCTTGTTTTTATATCGAACTGATTTTTAGAAATTAACTTGAATTTTCTTACATTTGATACTAAAAACATAATATATGCGAGTAAAAATTTAGAAAGATTAGAAAAGATAATAACTGTAACTGATATTTAAATATAAGTATAATGTCATAGACTTGAATTTGAATTCGCAAATGTTGTTTTATCTATAGTCATTATAATTTAGGACGTGGTTGGGGCCGAATATCGTTGGTATTCTAGAAATTGTATTTGTAGGAGAAATAGTATTTTTGGTTCCGTCATTTTGGATTTTTCCACTTTTGATTTAATTGGTTACTGAATTTTTATTTTTAGTCTTGTAATTTTTAAAAAAAATAGCAATTTTCGTCCCACGTCACCCTCCCATTATATTTTTAATGAAAATGCCACGTGGATGTAAGGCGTATTGACCAAAAGTGTTACTTATTGAAAATTATGAAATCAAAAGTGATAATCCTAAAACACATGGGATTAAAATTGTAAAAGCTCTAATCGCCACGTGATTTTCTATTAAAATATATAAAAAAAAAATGTGTCATGAAACCAAAAGTGTAACTTTTAAAAGTTACGAGATAAAAAATGAGAATCTCGTAATTGATAGAATCAAAAGTAAAAAAACTCAAATTACGGAACGAGGAGTATCATATGCCCGTATTTGTACATAGTGTACTCATACTATTGAATATTCTTTTGGAGTTTTCCGCACTTAGATGAATTTTCTTTTCAATGTTCTTTCTAAGACTGCATCTATGAGTCTCACTTGTTTCTTTGATGTTGAAAAGGTTGTACATATTAACCGCTTATTTTGTGTGTTCGAATTTGCATTCCCCTTATATGTCAAAATCGACTAACCCCCATAAACCACGGCACCAAACAGTTGACAACTTGAACCCAACGCCGGGCTGAAGATTTGAGCCAAGATCATCCAAAATAATTCTTATTCAAATTAGAATTTATTGCATTGAATTAATTATGTAATAAATATAATTATATTAAATATGTGATTAATTATTTTTCTTAAATTATGCGTTAATAACAAAGTAAGAATAATTCAGGTCTGAGCAAATTTGATCTGGGGAGTTAATCGAGTCGAAGTAATTACATGACAAGCATAATTATAATAGCCTTACGATTTGTTACTTTTCTTAAATTGTGCGCTCACAGCATAGGAAGTATAGTTAAAGTTTGAGCAAACTGGTCTCGATCAATACACTTATGTTATAATTGGTTAACTTTTTTTTAATTTGTACATCAATAATATAATAAGTTATAATTAATTGGGTAAATATGAACCCGACCAAAATATCCCAATTATCACATTATGTTTATTAGTTCATCATATAACATGTTACCATCACATAATTTTCAACTTTCATCACATTCTTAAACATAACGAATCAATCTCTTTTGATTTCTTCTCTTTGGAAAAAAGTAGAGTTTGGGTCTTACATGACGATAGTACTTACTACTTCACTAGCTCCATATGTCCCCACATCTTTCGTTAATATATTCATGGGATAATTTTATTGAATATTCATGAAATTTGATATAATTATACGTGAACTCTTTATATTTTAAAATATTATATTTAGTACTTCTGATATTTATTTTTGGCCAATAAAAAGATTCATCTGTTAGTCAAAGTTTACAAAATTTATTAATATCAAAAAAAAAATTGAATAAAAATTCATATTTACCTGCGATGATTTATTACTAACTTATTTCTAGTTAAAAAAATCTTTTCTAATCAAACTACCCTTATAAAAATGAATATGTGCCCTTACAAATTGCTTGTGACCGGGCTGGTAGTTATTGTGGATCTTTAGAGAATCCAAACAAATGTCAAGATATCAAATGTAATTTTTCATATTATAGAGAATTTACGTATAATTATTCTAAACCTTAGAAGAGGACGATGTAATTGTCCTTCATTCTAAAATCGTGCTTTATTTTATATTTCATATTCATCATTAATAACATATTCATATCAAAATAATATTTTTAGTTTGTCATATGAACATATTGGATGAAATACAAAGTTAATCGTCATATTAAAACAAAATATTCTAATTGACTTGATTGTAGAGTGATTTCATAAATATACACATGGCCCAAAGAGAGGGTTAACTCACAAGCAACCTGATCAGGGGCCCAGGAGGTGCAGGCTGTCCAAAGGGACAGGCCTAAAGACCTGAGAGCAACCCTTGGATGAAATAAATTTTGGTGGGTGCACAGTAGTATTTTTGTGAGTGTAGAATAAAGGATGACAGGGCAAACACCTAGATAACAATGTATCCTTATGTGTAATTGGTGGAAGGTCATTCAACCACTTGGAGGAAGACCGATCAAGCAATTTGTAACAAGGCCCAAGAATTTGGGCAAATCACCTCGCACATCGTACCCACCCCCTAGGAATTTGGACACATATCCTACTAGGAGACTTATCCAATCACAAAGTCCTCAGCCATCACGATCTTCAAGGATTCTCAATAACTACCAGCCCGAGTGGCAAGGGGGTCATACTTCTTGCAGCGGTAGGGAACTATAACCATAAAAGCAAAGCTTTTCTTCCCTACTAGAGGGTAAGGTTTTCATGGCATACATAAGCATAAAGACACTCACATTCTACTACTAATTATTGCTACATTTACCTTATATTGCATCCAAATTCCAAGCTATTTATTTTTTTTAAATCACCTACTAACTTGGGCATCATATTGCTAAAATTTTTTGTGCATGTCCTCATTTCAGAGCTTGTGAAAATTTCTAGCCCAAAGAGCTCTAGTCCACCACAAGATGGTTAGTTTTATAACTTCTGTAAACAAATGAAAACTTACAGAACCATCAGCTTCAGTTTGACTAACTACTTCAGGTATTTTAAATTACAATCACCTCATCTTGTTGTACAGATGTTGTTACATGTTGTTCAATTGTTGCAGCCTACTTAAATACATCATCTGGGAATTCTTTAGCAAATTTCTTCCACTTGCAACCTTTCATGGTGTGTCCTACTTGATGACAGAATTTGCATATCCCTTTTTCTCTTTGCCTTAGCAATTTGTCGATTGCAGTTGCAGGTTTCTTACCCTTCCGAATGTCGTCAAGTTTCAATCTTCTTTCCCTTGCAGGCCTCCCCTTTTTCCTCTCAAAATTTGGAGGCACGGGTGGAATGTAACTAGCTTTTTCCCACATTTCTAGTCCATGAAGAGGCATGATTGCTGGTGCATATACCTTGCAGAAAGTGTCAACATGATAAGACTCGTGCACAAAGTCATCAAGATCCAACACTTGTGCATAGGGGTGTCCATTTCGGTTAACCGAATCGAACTGAACCGAATTTTCGCTTAATCGAAAATTCAGTTCGGCGGTTTGGAAAATCGAAAACCGAACCTAATGACAGCGGTTCGGTTCGGTTAAAACTAAACTGAAGTTCGATTTTAAAATCGAAAAAAACCATTTTTTTTTAAAAAATAATATATTTTGATAGTTTAAGCCGAAATTGTGATATTGTTGCACAAATTAACTTAGGCATTTCATCAAACACCTTCAAAGCAATATTGTAAGTTAAAATTTTTCTATTTTTTTGTAAGAGTCTAAGAAACCAAACCAGAAATCCTACCAGTCGTGACTCGTGTTACGGTGTGAGGTTGTCTTTGCAAGTTTTTTGTCTCAATCCGTCGATCGTCGCCGCCGGTGCCAAGGCTTCTCTCTTTCTTTCTTTCTTTCTTTCTTTCCTTTCTCTATTCTGTTTCAGACTTTCAGTTCAGAGTTTCCGTGTAAGGATTCTCTCTTTTCTTTCTTTCATTTATTTCCTTCTGTTTCAGTAACTCAGTTTTCTTTTCTTTCCTGTCTTTAGTCTTCTCTGTTCTCTCTCAGTCTCCCGCAGACTCTCAATCAAGTCCATTCTTCCTAAATCTTATTCCATATTAATATATATTAATATATATTACTAATATAATATTAATATATATAATTATATAATTTTTATATGTGTAAAAATATATATAGTTTTTATTATTATTTACAAAATCGGTTATTTGGTTCGGTTCGGTCACCGAATTGGTGACCAAAAATCGAACCGAAAATTGAATTTTTTCTTAAAAAAACCGAAAACCGAACCGAAAATTTCGGTTAGGTTTTCTGCACACCCCTACTTGTGCAGATATTGCACTCATTGCATGGTTGCATGGGATACCTGTCAAATTCCATGATCTACAAGAATAATTTTTCTCTTTCAAGCCAACTATGTATCTTCCACCATCAAAACACTGTACCTCATAATGTATGTCATGAGACTTCGCTGAGAAATAATTAGCGATTTTTTTAAGATTATTATTCAGAATCTTTTTTAACTTTGGGCATAATTTCCTGCCTTCCCACAACCTCTCAGCACTATTCCTAGGTTGTTGCATTCTGGTCATTACATACTCCCTTATCCACTCCAACTTTGTCAGTATATGCTTCTTTCTTGCCTCGAGGATACAATTGTTGACGCACACAAGTTGTTAAGCAGAAAATCACACTTTAGGTACGTACTGAAATGAATCTTTGACCATTGTAAAGCTGGCTTGTCTTGCAACCACTCAAGGCATCTCATATCCAAATCAACTATGTCGTGCATTGCTGTTTAAAATTGACTGACTATAGTAGTCTTTGCTGCCTTCTATAAGGTCTTCTTGTACCCCAACTCCTTGAATCCAATAGTCTTCATGTTACCATGAAAATGTCTCACGCAAAATCTGTTTTCTACATCAGGAAGAACCTTTTCAAATGCTGGTAAGAGGCCCTTTTGTTTGTCTGAAATGAATGTGTGGGCATCATCCCTTACAATGTTCAAATCTTCTTTTAGTAATGTTAGAAACCATTCCCAATTGTCTTTGTTTTCACTCAAAACTACTGCATATGCAAGTGGGAATTGGTTATTATTTGGGTCGACACCTACTGCCATGAGTAGAACACCCCGATGAGGGCCCTTTAAATAGAAGCCATCAACACCTATGAAAGCCCTACACCCGCTCAAGAATCCATTCTTTATTGCTGCAAAGCACACATAAAACCTTTTAGATTTTTTCTTGCATGTTGCATCAACATATTCTAGGTTCATGATTATTATTGAGCCTAGATTCTTGTTTTTCAGAGCACCAGCATAATTCCACAATCTTGCATATTGCTCAGCTCTAGCCCCTTGTACTTCTCGCAAACATCTTCTTTTTGTTGTGTATGCTTGTCCCCTAGACACATTGCAGTATAATTGTCTGATTACATCTTGTCTGAAGTCTTTTGAACTTCTATTGGGATCAGATCTGAATGTCTCCACATACTTTTGCTATAACCAATTTATCCTGACATTCTTCACATTGAAACTGACCCCACAATTATGGACATGATTGTACCCTGATGTGAAATCCCAAATCCTCTCTTATCTCCACTGCATTAATATGCCATGAACACCCATCGGCCTTACATCTTGCATAAATTCTCCTTTTGTTATTTCTTGATATCACAAGATTTCTTCTTGTCATAATGGCATGAAAATGGACGGCCTCCTGAAATTTCTTTTATGACTAAATTTCATTCTCAATGCAAATTTAGGATCAAATTTGTCATCGGGAAAGAAAACGGGCGCCTTCCCAACATTATCATCATTACTGTTCTTTTGACTATCAAATTCATCTGGGCTATCACCATCAGTATGATCATCACTGTCAAACCGCATCTCATCTTCAAAAGCATCTTGCAATATAACAGCCCATTCTACATCCTTGTCTATATTCTCATCAAAACACTCATCATCCTCATCGTAATCAACACTTTAATAATCTCCATCGAACAAGTCATCTTCAAAATTAGCCACCCATTCTTCAATTTCTCTCATATCTTCGTCATCCCTATCCTAATCAACCCAATCAACCATTTCACCATCCCCACTCTCTTCTATTATCACAACTTTCCCTTTGTCTCTATTATGTTGCACAGGTTCTTCCTTAGTCATAGTATTTTTTCCTTATCACCCTCAATCACAATGTTCTTACCCTTCTCACCCTCAGTCACAGTGTTCTTACCTTCTCACCCTCAGTCACAATGTTCTTGCCCTTATCACCCTAAGTCGCAATATTCTTACCCTTATCACCCTCAATCGCAGTATTCTTACCCTTATCAACCCCCTAAATTTCTGCAGCAACTGTGGGGCATCTAACTGCTTAAAGGTAGACCCTAATCTCACCCCCATGGCCATCTATAAGCTGAAAAATATTTGTTTCAAAGAATAATGCTCTACTTTTTTGACATATCAATTCTAAAGTATTTTTTCCTACCCAAATAATCAAACTGTTCACAACACTTGTCAAGTACTAGATTGAAAAGTATCCTTATCAACAAAGTCAAATACACTTTCCATGCCCCCTTTGTACTCAGCTTCAGGATGGAATATTAATTTACCCCCTTGTTAAATTCATAAGCTGATAAGAAATTTATGTTCACCTCCAAATATAAATAATAGCACCAATCATATAAAAAAAAAAAAAAGGGGGGGGGGGGAGCAATTGCACAGTGCGATTCTCCAGTAAACCCAACATGTAGGGTACCCTCTTTTAATTTATTTGACATGTTCTCTCAACACAACCAACAAACAAACCAAAAAAAGCACCCAACATTATATAGTAGGAGACCACATTGCATATCGTGTGCTTCAAAGTTCAAACAATAAACAAAGCATACTCATCATCCTCAAAATCCACATCACCAACACCTACTTCAGAACCACACAAAATACAACAACATCAAGAACCCAACAATTTACAAAAGTTCAAAAGAAAAACAAAACTCACCATAATCGGACACACCACCTGACACCAATGAAGCGGGTCGAAGGATGGGCGTCAATGCCATTTCTTCAAATTAACCACAAAAATAAGTCTCCCTGCTCTCGGATTCAGATTCTCAATCACACATTTGCCTTAATTTTCAATTCAGCTTCTATTTTGAGGTTAGGGTTTTCAAAAGGGGGAAATTCCTTCGTTGGAGGTGTGATAAGGTGGTTCAGCAAATTTGCCCGTTTTTTTGTCTTTAGAGGTCAACAGCCATTGCGCACGTGATTTAACGGGATTTGACGGCCGTTAAAGCCTATGTGCATGGTACATGGGCTCTGTCATTAAGTTGGTACTAAAAATGCTTATTTTTTAGTTTAATGGTTCAAAACTCAAACTTGCAAAATTTGTAATATAAAAACAAAACTAACCTTTTTTAATGATATCAAAATAAGATTTTGCCCAGCATCAATGTGTAATATACTTTCTTCTATTGAACTATTAATCGTTACTTTTTGGAGTAAAAAGTGGAACCCAATTGTCAAAAGAGTTGTTAAGTTGAATATACAGATTGTGGGGGTAGTTATGAGCTATTTTTTAGGAATTATTAGTTTGAATATTTATTCTTGGCACACAATTTTCTTACCTAAATATACTTTCTGAATTACTATATCATTTTCGAAGTCGCTTCAAGAAACAATTCAAATTTGAGTTGAAGAAAGTGAAGTGAACAAAATAGCATTTCTGGTCCTATATCTTAAGTTAACTACACTTCTCGTCCTTTTAGTTGTTGAATTCTCATTAATGATCTCATAAATTGCAAAAAAATTATCACTTTTAGTCATTTTATCAAATTTCATTACTATTTTAAAGAAAAAGGCACATGCTTATCAACAGAAATTGACATTGACAAAATGACTAAAAGTGAAAATTTCTATAACTTGTGGGAAGATTAATGAGAATCTCATAACTAATTGAATAAAAAGTATAGTGGTCGTGAAATATGGGACAAAAAATATAATTTCACCTTTTGAATCAAAAATTTAGGAAGTGTCGTGGACAACCAATCCGAGAATGGTAAACAAAGAAGAGGTACTTATTTTTGGGATATTTACATATTAACCCCACATGGAATTACTTGTGATGATAGACTAACACTGTCATTTTAAAAAAAAAAAAAAAAAAAAAAAACCAAAACCTCATTTGTAAAATGAAATAATTGATTTTGGGAAAGATTGCTTAACCTATTTATATAAATGTGCCTGCAAAAATTGGTGAAACAATGACAATAACACAAAGCGTGCAGGGAAAGGGTTTGAAACACGCGTTGGGACTTATTTAATCTAGCCATCGTGGTACATTGTTCTTGTGTGTATATAATAAATAATTTTTCATATTTCAAAATATTATAAATAAAAAGAAAATATATAATTCAACAAATCACATTTTTGAAAAAAAAAAGAAATCAACAAATAAAAAGAATACCAACTTAAGGTATTATTGACACAACAAAAGAACTGGTGTAATTGTGTTAAAATTACGTGAAGTAATTTTATTAAAAAAAATAAATAAAGTAATTACAATTAACTTTTTAAATTATTTAATTAGAGGTATAATCGTCGTATTTAAAAATTGATGGGATGGAGTTCCTAACCTCCGTTTCGAAGTATAGAAGGTTTTTCTTTTTTATATTAGTATAAGTAGGATTTATTCTTAGAGTTACCTTATATGTATCTCTTTTGTTACCAAAATTATCGTTTATGGAGATACTTTACGTGGTCTGTGGATCATTTCCCTGCACTTTGTATCTATTTTCAGTAGTAATATTGGATCTAACATGCTAAAATATTTTAAGTTAATTTCACTTTTATCATAAAAATATACATTTAATAACATAAAGTATTTAATAAGTTACTACAGAAAAAATAAATTATTCCGTACATTATAAATTACTATGATTTAAATTCATGATAAATCAACATTATCTACCATAATTGAGCAAAATAGATGCAAAAACTTAAGTTTCGACCAAAGTTAAATATCAATATTTTCTATGGAGAAAACCTATGATCAAAATATTTTGTCATGATTTTTTACTGTAACTAATATTTTAATTTCACTTGCAAAAATAACGAGTAATAGACATTAAGAAGTTACGATTAATTAGTATTTCACGATAACTTTTATTTTTAGCCATGTTAATTAACTACGACAAAATGTTATATTTCTTCTATTAGGACCAGTATTCAACTTTGCTTTACCCGAGAAGAAAAAAAGTATCAATAATGAAATGCAAAGTTTTCTACTAATTTAGGTTTTAAGATTAAGCAAAAAAACGCACATAATTAACGTTCAGTGTATTTTATAAAATTTAGAAATCGTACGCCACTAGAAAAAAAAAAATAGATACTATCAATCACGGGTAAATTACATTTTTGATTTTATAAGTGGACCTGTTTTCAATTTTAGTCCTACACTCAGGCTAATTCGCACATTTAGTCCCATATGTGGATTATTTTTTTTAGGACCAAATGGGGGATTTCGTTAAATCCACATATGGGACTAAATGTGCGAATTAGCTTGAGTATGGGACTAAAATTAGAAACAGGTCCACTTATGGGACCAAAAATATAATTTACCCATCAATCAAGGATACAAACTCAATATGGTAACTTAAGTTTTGATCATGATCAATTAATAATATATTATCGTCTAAAGAGATAAATTGCTTTATTTTAAAAATAAACACATGGAGATAATTTGCTATTTTTTATTTTTTTTTAATAAGAGGGTGTTTTGCTCATTTATAATATCGTATGAGATAAATTACATTAAATCTAAATTACAAAAAGGAAATATATATATATATATATATATAAATGTATATGTTTAAAGTATAGGTCACACAAGATAAATCTATAATATTTTATAAAATTTGAATATATAATACATTTTCAAATATTAGAATGTAAATAGTAGGAAAATTATATAAAGTACATTTAGGGAAAAAAAAATACACACTACCAAATTAAGATGTTAAATTACCCCCTAATGAAAAAATAAATAGCGATTTACCTCCTTATATTTTTTAAAATACAACAATTTACCCCCCTACAATTTTTAAAATGAAGCAATTAAATTGCTTCATTTTAAAAAGTATCGGTAATTTTTTCATAAGGGGGTAATATGCTCATTTTCAATATCACAAGGGGATAAATTGCTATTGACCCAATTAAATAAAATATGAACTTTATGGATGGTAATGTCAACACATGAAAATAAGAGAGACTGATTAAAGTTATGTGGCTTAGTTCAGTTGGCGAAGTGGAGATTCCATGACTTTAGATATCAGAGTATGATTATTGTAATTGTGTGTTAGATATTGATATTCGGACAAGAAAAATTATATTTCAGTATTTGACGGAACCATTTCCCACATTTCTCTGATATTACGACATCGAATTGCATCCCTGAACGTGTGAATGTGCAATACTTCAAAGACATACTTTTACAATTATTTGTACAGGAAAACAAAATTCAAAACCAGAAAGAAAGTTCGACCAATTCAGTGTATGCCCACATGTATGCTTTCAATGTTGACATTTTCTCCGGATATTCATAAATAAATTGGCATACATGCATATTCATATAGAGCAAATTAAAAAGGAATCCCTGACATTTATTGAAATTACAAATATTTCCTTATTATTTAAAAATTACAAATAACTCCTTTAAATTAATAGTCGTACAATAAATTATCCCTACAACTAGCTGTCACATGGGGTATTTATTAGACAATCACTAATTTCATAATGAAATTTGTAATTTTTCAAATAATGAAAAAGTATTTATAATTATAATAAATTTCATAAGAGCCCGTCGTAATTTGTCAATTTATCCATATATATATATAGGAAAAGACTTAGACTTGTTGACATTGACTTAAATAAGTCATCACATTAAGGCCAAACCGGGGATAGGTATATCCAAGATTAGTAATTAATACAAGTCTTTTTAATAAGTCAATTTCAATATTTTGTGGGTAGTAGTAGAAGTGGCTTTGAGATAAGCGTTGGGATATCTTTACGACTATTCAGACGTACTAGAACTTATATAGTGCAGATTTTAGGTATTGGAAATATTTTTAAATATACAAAACTATGTAAAAAAGTTAACCTAATTTGAATAAGTATATTTGAATATATCAAAGAAGTTAATTTAATCTAACTAAAAAGGCAAAAAGTAGAAAGAGAAAAATTTAGTATACCAATTGAAATATAATATACTAACATTTGTATGCATTATATTAAATAATTTATTTATAAAAATTATAAACAATTGCTAAATTGTTTGTTAATTAGCTTGTCTTGAGATAGATATTAAATAATATAAATAAAAAATCTTATTTTATTATGATCTAAAATTAAAATATAAAATATTTATTCGGTATAAATTCAGTATATAATAAACTTTCAGTATGAACTTAATACTAAAAACACTTAAAAGTAAAAAAAAGAAAAAACTTGCGAGTTTTTGAATAAAAACATTTAGGCTCAAGCTCAAAATTGTTCAAATCTTTCGAGCTCAAGTCGAGCTTCATCTACGTTGGCTTGTCAAGCGCGCAAGTCGACTTGATTCATCTCGCCAACATCTCAATTAGATTCACTTCATGTACATTTATTCTCATCTTATTTTGAGAATTTGTTCGAATTTTTCGTACCTTTAAAAAATATCGTAACAAAATAAATAAAATTATTACTGATGATTTTTGTCCCATAAATATTGTGACTAGGTCCACTCTAACACTACTTACACTTTCTCCTCAGCTACATCCTAATTCAAGTTAGTAAATATTATTATGTACCTAATCAATCCATGCTTTGTGGACGTTTTATCTATTAAGTTTGCACCATGATGATTATGCTTAGGATATCCTTAGACATCTAAAGCTTATGCTAATGTTCTATACTAAACAATACTATACTTTTCACCATGATGATTTTTTTAGATTTAAATGTATTTTGGTCCTATAATTTAGGCCATTTGATGGGTTCGTCCATTAACTTTTGATAGTATTTTGATTCTGTATTTTTTTTAATTTTTATGATTTTAATCATTTTTTTATCGGAATTCACCTTTCTTGCTGGAAATACATATGTCACCCACGCGATATTTTAAAATTGGGGTTTTCGTTCCTACGGGCCCATTTCTGCCCAGATTCTTGTCTTTTAACCTTTAAGGATAACATTTTGGTCCTATATTTTTTTAAATTTTGTGATTTTAGTTTTTTCGGTCAAAGCTCATCTTTCTCGATAGTGAAAATGACCTGGAAAACAAAACAACTAAAAATTAAAATACTCAAAGAAATATACAGTACAAAAAATACATTTAATCTATTTTTCCTATAAATAGGCAGCCACTCAGCTAGCACTACAGAATTACCAAAATTCTCTCCTCCCAACTCTTTCTCTTCTCCTTCATTTCTCACTCCGTGAAATATTACTCATCCATCAAACCAAGAAAATGAAGGTATTAAATTGCAGAATTAATTCAATTTTGTTTTATGTGATGATAATTACCGAATTTTTATGTTAATTATTATTATTAAATATGAATTTGCAGCAAAAAATAGTAATTAAGGTGGCAATGCACCATGATAAATGTCGCTCCAAGGCCCTGAAAATCGTTGTTGCCACAACAGGTAATTAACATATACATATAAATATTTTCAATTAATAAGTAATTAGGCTGTTAATTTCTTCTCATTTTTCGTAATGGGTTTGGGGGCTTGAAGGGGTTGAGTCGGCGGCATTAACCGGAGAAGGGAAGGATCAGGTGGAGGTGGTGGGAGATGGGATAGATTCCGTGAAGCTA
>NC_026158.1:3161693-3229557 GCF_000512975.1 Sesamum indicum
AACCCCCCCCCCCCCCCCCACACATATATATGGCAAAATCATATTTTTGTTCCGATTTTTAGCTCGTTAGTATTTTTTATTCTGTAATTTACTTTATTTATATATTTAGACATTATTTTTACGAATTTAATCCTAAACATCTCATATTTGATCCTTTTTTTTTTAATAAATTTAGTTATATTTTGACAATTTAATTTGGTCCCCTTCATATTGTAATAAATATTATTTTTTGTCCTGTAACTATGAATTGTTAGGATAAAAATTATCAATACAGAACTAGAATTGCTAAAAAAGAACCAAATGTGAAATGTTAAAATTCGTAAAAAATATGATTAAATGTGCGAATGAAGTAAACTATAGGATCAAATTAAAGAACTAATAACCTAACATTACATGACCAAAAGTCTAATTTTACCAATTGCATTGAAATCGATACTCTTGCACCATATTTATTCTATGTCTTCAATTTGTTTAATTGATCATTGTAAAACACTCGGATGTAAATAAGTGAAGTTCACGATGCTAAAATAGTAACACTCGGATTAAGTGAAGTTCACGATGCTAAAATAGTAAAAGATTAAAATATATATATATATATATGTATATATGTATATGTCACAGGATATATTATTTTGAGTTTTTATTTTGCCAATTTTAATATTTTTTTTAGTTAAATATTATATTTAGTCCCTTAAATTTTTATTTAGAATCACTTTAGTTCCCTAAGTTCATTTCTTGACTTTAGCACCTTAAACTTTAATTTTTGTCTCAATTTGGTCCCTCTACCATTTTCCGATCAAAATGTGGCCGGAATTTGACTCTTTTGAGGGTAAAATGGTCAATAAATATGATTTAATCAGTTTATTCCCTGAAGTTTGTAAAATTGTCAAATTAATCCTTTTCTACACAAAAAAAAGTGGCCGGAATTTGACTCTTTTGAGGGTAAAATGGTCAATAAATTTGATTTAATCACTTTAGTCCCTTAAGTTTGTAAAATTGTCAAATTAATCCTTTTCTACACAAAAAAAAGTAACTTTTTTTAGATTCTTTTATGCAGATTTGTTGTTATATATCTTATGTGAACATAATAATAATATATTTGTTAATTTAAAATAAACAGTCTCTTTCTTGTAGTAGTTAAAAGAAATCAAAATTATGAATAAATTTTATAAAACTTATCTAATATGAAAATATAATTAAAAAAAAAACTAAGTCAGTATTTTTTATTTCAAGAGCTAGAGATAAGTCTGAAAAAGTTACCTTAATAATGTTTATTAAATATTTGGATTTTCGAACAAAAAGTTGATAGATTCTACTTTTTAACTAGATTTTTTAGTGGATTTCATATATATATAATTCATTTTAAAAGATTTCTAAATATATAGTCCTATTTTATAGAAAAATATCTCTAAAAATCTCTTAAAATGAATTTTATATATATTTCAAATCCACCAAATTAATAATCTAATTAAAAGTACATTCCACCAACTTTTTCTTTAAAATCGTAGTTGTTAATATCTAATAATATTGTTAAGATTTAAATTTATTAGACATATCTTTAACTGCTAAGAATAAAAAATTGACTTAAAATTGTTTTACTATATTTTTAGATTAGATAAGTTTTATAAAATTTATTTATAATTTTAATTTTTTTGTCACTTTTGAAAATAATAAGAGAAAAAGAGACTTTTTTTATTTTAAGTTAAGCATTATATTAATATTATATTCACAAGAGTTCAAAATTTTCATTTTTCATATGAGATAATTACATCAAATTCACCATATAAAAATATAAAAAAAAATAGTTCCATTTCTAAAAAACACTAATTTGATAATTTCACAAACTTAAAGGAGTAAAATGATAAAATCAAATTTAAATTGACCATTTTACCCTCCAAAAAGTCAAACTCCAGCCACATTTTCGTCGAAAAATGGTCAGATGGACCAAACTGAGACAAAAATTAAAGTTTAGAGATATTAAAGTCAAGAAATAAACTTGCTTAAAAAACCAAATATAGCATTTATCCTTATGTTTATGTCAACCTTAGTCCAAATATCGATGCAGGTGAAATAATATTATTTGACAATAAAAAGTAATAATCTTTTTTTTCAAAAAAACGATAATTACATTCCCTCCTCTGAGATTTAGTGCAATTATATTTAAATTCATTGTGGTTTGAAAAATTTTATCTAGCACCCCTAAGGTTTGATTTCGTATAACGATTTGATGTATTTGTTAGGTGAAAATAAATTTTAAAGATACTAAATATAATTTTTCGAACTAAGAGGGATCTACATGTAATTATTATTAAAGAATACCATCAAATATTATATATTTATTGGAATTATTATATATTTATTTCACTTTATGTGGGTTATTGTAATTTTTATCGTTGTAAATTATATTGATATATTAGATTAATTGAGGTATTGCTCAATATATCGAGATGAATTTTTATAATTTATTTATGGTTAGTAATTATACAAAAAAATGGGAGTAAATCCCCTCAAATTATACTTTGAAATCACTTTACATTTTAATTTAATCCTTTACATGGAAAAAATATTATTTTAATCCTTTAATTTTGTCTCGACTTCATTTTAGTCCTTTACGTTATAACATTTTCACATTTTTATCAATAATTTTACAATCATTATAAAATGTAGTCCAAGTTAGCCAGAAAATTGCATATTCGGCCGGAGGATGGTCATGTGCCATGCACATGATATGTAAATTGGGATTTTTCTATTTTTTTATATATGGATCAAAGTCGGTGTTTAAAATCGACTTTGTTATTAATTAGATCAAGATAAAATTAAAGGACTAAAATAATATTTTTCCCTCCTTTACATTAATTTTACCACTAAACTAAAGATTCGTAAGTCTGTAAAAGACCTCTTCTTTTTTCTTTCTGTTTTTTTTTTTTTTATAAAAGCGATTATTACATAACTATGTTAATATCAACAAACTGATAAATTTATCGATTTTCTATCAAAAAAACTCACATAAATGGAATAAAAACTCATTACAATAAACTTATATTAAGTGGGACAAATACCGTACATATTGGTTGAACTCAAACTCATGATCTCGAACATATTTATGGGACCTCAATTTAAATTATTAGGTAGAGACTCAAATTTCTGATTTCGAACATATTTATGAGACATCATTCTAAACTATTAGGTTAAGACAACATTGGTAAAAGAACCCCCACCTTTATTGCAGAGTCAATTTTTTCCAAAAATGTGTTCTATGATCTCTTGCAATGTTTGAATTCATATTTTTGCATTTTTCGAGACAAGATAATATTCTGTAACCTAATGGGTAGTTTATAGAACTGTTTATGTTGGGCCAAAATTGTTGGACCTAACTCCTAACAAAAATATTAACGTTCCTCAAGTTTTTAAAATTAGCAAACTGACCCAATAAATTTGGTATAATTGACATCTGCTCCTTTTCATTTAAAAAATGGAGGCCCATATACTTTTTGAAAGACTCTGGTTTAGTTGTCAATAGGTCCGATCTTAAGTTCTTAACCCAATATGATCCTTCTGTCTCTCCACCAGACAACGTACGTTACGATGTGTTTGTGTTCAATTTACTGTACTTTTATTTTCATAAATTTTAAATATTCATCTTCGTTTTATTCACGAGAAATGGCTAAAAAATTATTCATCATAACTAAGAGCTAAGATAAAATATTTTCTATGGCTTGTAGAAGTGACAAATGTTTTAGCCACTCCTCGCAAAAACTACGACCAATTACATTTGCGTATCGTTGTGGTTTATAACTATTTGCTACGACTATTTATAATCAATAATGAACAATTAATTATGGTTAAATGTCATATTTCTTGCTATTATTGTTTAACCAATACTAATCAATTAATTACACTAAAAAAATTGATTATGATGTTTCTTGTTACATTTTTAAAAATAGTCAAATTGACATGTAATAATACAGGTGTATGATGACTGATAAATTTATTAAATTGAAGTTCTCATATAATATAAATAATAATATTGAGTTTTGACAAACTATATGGTTAAATTAATTATGTCTTTAATAGCATTAGTAATAAATAAGTAAAGAGTGAGCTATAAGCATTCAGTATTTACAAAACCTTGGAACATACCTTAGCTACATTTTATGATTAAATAAATTAGATATATAGATGCCTTTTATTTTTTATGGTTGTTTTTCAGTTGGCGAGATCAAAGCATTAGTTATAAGTAAAGATTAACGAACATACCCTAACTATAGCTAAGAATTGTACTAAATACTTAGTGAAAAAATAAAATTTTGGTATGAAATGACAATTTTCGTTCATTTTGGAATTCAATTTGCCAATTAAGTCTTGCAACTTTTTTTTTTTAAAGAAAATAAGCACACAAAGAATAAAATCAACTAAAAATTGCAAGCTGGCAAGAATTTGGGGTTCACGTGAGAGGCGCATGCCAAACCAGTCAGATTAGTAATGATAATTTCACGCTAGGTTACCCTAGCCATACTACTTATTTAGTTTTGGTACCCTGTATTCTTGACTCATAAGTCTCTATACCTAATATCTTCAAGTTTCATTAATTTTGCTGCCTGTTGTTAGTTTGATCGTGAAAAACTAATGGTCAATCCAATTTGAAGGGAAAAGGAGGCGGTTTTCCATCAATTAAAGTGCATATTTAGCAGTTTTAGTGGTCACTACACAAGAAAGAGTTGAGAGAGTGAAATTGAGGAAAAATTTGCAAAAAACGAGAGGAACGAAGAGAAAGTTTTCTCTGCTTTTTCACTTTTTCAGTTCAATTTTGAAGCTTTCATCATTGACTTTGAGCTCAGTTATTTCATCTTTAAGATGGTTCACTTTTCTCAACAAATCACGAATAATTTACTTCAATCGTTGGCCCATTTTCAGATCAAACCATTTACACACTCCACAATATTCCCTTTCCTGTAAACAAAAAATGAAAAGCAAAAATTAAAATAACTAGTGTATAATAACACCAACAAATTTCAAATTTATCTCGTAATTAGTTTATGCCTAGAACTTTTTTTTTTTATTTATTTATTTTGGTCTAAGAACTCTTTAATGGAAGCTCGATTCCACACTTTATTTTTATTTTTTTCACATAAAACATTCTCACTAGACGAACCCATACTCAAATTTGAGAAAAATGGAAATTGGTTCCCCATCATTCTCTCAACTCTCTCGTGTAGTGAATGCTAAAGCTTCCGGTCATGCCCTTTTATTGATAAAATCCCACTTCCTCTTTTTTTTCCCTCCAAATTGAGGCTAATTGTTAGTTTTTACAGTCAAACTAACGGCAAATAGCAACACTGATGAAAATTCGAAATGTTAGACACTAAAACTGGTGAGTTGGGAATATAGGGTACCAAATTAAATTAGTAGTTTAATTAAAGTACCAAAAATGAAATTAATTCTAATTTTTCTTGAATTTTATCCTTAACATTTTAATTTATTTTTTTTTTAAATTGTAAGGCTTAATTGCCAAATAAATTTTTAATGGACTAAAGTTGATGTCCCTGCAATCGCCCTCATAATTTTCTTGATTTGCCAAAAATTGTTACTTTGACCTTTTAACTATAGGGGTGGCAATTTTATTTCTCTTACATAATTAATTCGCTAATTAATGATAATTAGCCAGAGCAGCATTTGCCAAATTCCAGCTAAATTTGCAATTTTTGATAATTTTTGTCTTTAATATGTTATTATTTAAATTGCGGGAGCTTAATTGCAAAATTAAATTCCAGGATCACAATTGCAATTTTCCCAGATACTTTAGTAATTACTAAGAGCATAGTAAATATTAATTAACTGTAAGTAATTAAATTTAAATTTTTACATACAGATTTTTTTTTAACCAATATTGCTAGTCAATATGTAGAGACATCCAATTTCATCATTTCCACATCACTCTTTTGATCTCTTTATCATATCAATGTAACATAACTTTAAGTGTAATATATATACATTGACATCATATGATGCCAGAACCAATTACACAAACACTCTTGATATTTTATTAAATTACAGTTACACCCTCTGAAAGATTTTAGTATAATATTTTTTTAAAAAATACTTGTGTAAATGCTGCATTCGTATAATTATAATTACAACCATAACCTCAAGGAGTGAACCTATAATCTTTCAAAAAATAAAAATAAAAATCGTATTTTAAACCTGATCTCAGATGTTGCCGATATAATTTGTCTTACTTTTAAGCAATCTTGATATATTCTCCACTGGGAAAAATGTATGTTACAACAACGTTATCATGCAAAGCCTCCGGTCCTAATCAGACACAAATGAAAACGTAAGATCCCTCCTCTTCGTGAAATTATTTATACATACATACATATATATATATAAGACAACCTCAATCAATCTTTGCTTGTTTTCTATGTACGTACTATAGGAAAACCGGATCACAACTCGACTCCTTTAAACTCATTTCATCGGATCACTTCCTATCCAAAAAAATTATGGGCGACAATACAACGCCTAAAATATTTAACTTTGATCCTCAGCTGCTCAAACGTTCCACACTTAACTTCAATCCTTTTTGAAACTCTACAAATGGATAAGCGATGGGCTGTTCGCTATCTTCGACTTTCCACCTGCAAAAGAAATGAATATAGTTACAGGACGGAAATGAGAAAAAATTGCACCACATGCTAGATTGATTGCGTAATTTAAAGACGGTACGTTTTCAGTCTTATTTCTCACATTTCATTATTTGGAAAAATTCCGTTTTCAATTCTTCTACAAACTTTCATTAGGAAATTGAGACCAGGTGATAGTTACGCACACATTATCTTTTCAAGATGGAGGAAAATAATACCGTAACTTACACTTGATTTTTCTCTCAATATCCTAGGAAGTTGGTAAGAATCTGAAAGTCGGTTGTTTTTTTTAAAAAGTTATGAGACTACTTTTCAAAATCTCGTAAGCAATGAGATTCAAAGTGTGCAAAACCTAAGTTGTAAGATGAAACATGCAATTCTCCCTCAGGTTCATGTATGCATATATAGTTTTATAGCATTATTAATTACTACAACAAGTATACTTTAGGATCTTAGAAGCCATCGTTTTCATTCATCGGATCACGGTTGCATGAATGCACCAGCACTCTGATACAACAATTAATGGAAAATTACCACCCAAATCAAGTCCAGTTAAACCAAACTAATCGCACAAATATCATAAATGTGTCATGTGATTGATCACTTTCTAACCAATCGCTCTGCAAATGTATTATATTTGCGATTTAATTAATTCAGGTTTCACCCAACCTAATCTGAATTAGAATTTTTAACAATTTGTAATTTTTTAGAACACGGGAGTTGTTTGAGGTTATTAGCAATTATAATTGTTAGTACATAAAAACATATTCTATAATAACCGAATTTACCAAAACTATGATGCACAATCAAATCCACACAGCTGATATTACTCTACTTCTTCAATTCGATTCAAATATTAAAGGTTTTTGTCTCAACACCATATATCTTAGTGTTCATAATGATAGCTCAATATGGTTCAAACATGCATATAACTAAAATTTAGAGCTGTCCAAGAGGGAAAAAGCGCAATACCTATAATTTTGTACGAGGTAGTGAAGAAAAAAAGCAACCTCAACCTTTGCCAGTTCGAAACCTGGGCAGCACCTCGACCCTCCACCAAACGGAGTGAACTTCTTGCACGTTTGATCTCCCGACTGTATGTTTTTCATGTATTCAAGAACTTGTAAACCTCGGAACTATGCTAAAATGTGATAAATGCCATTGTATAACTTCCGCATGCAAGTGTTTTGAATGATAACATGCGCCTGCGGTTCATCTATACTTCTAACCTCTGTCCGCTGCGCGTACCTTTAACTTAAACTTGTTGGCCATATATTTACTAACTTTAAGGTATGTCTTAAAAATTTTATGCGCAGAATCAAGAGGTTACTTTCCTAAAGCAGATGTTTATAGACTATTTATGGGAACCAAGGTTATTACAGTAGTTAATCTTGGAGCTGTTTTATTCATTGTTTAGAACTTTTGTGAACAATGTAAATCATCTTGTCTCTCTTTCTATGTTTATACTCTTGATTAGTGCCTGAATTCTTTTATCCAAAAAAAAAAAAAGGAAATCTTCGAATTCTAATAACTAATAAATTGTGGCACATCCTATCTATGTCTATAAATTTTAAAATTATTTCAAAAGAAAATATTTACATGAGTAGTATTATTCATTTTTATTAAATAAAATAACTTGAGTAGATATATAAAGTACTAAGTTTATATCAGTATTTAATTTATTAAAAATTGTTGATAAAAGAATAACAATATAAAGCTGGAGAGATTTAATTTATTAAAAATTGTTGATAAAAGAATAACAATATAAAGCTGGAGAGATTAGAAAATGCATGACGAAAAAAAGCCCTACCAAAACTTAGTTATGCAAACACCAAAATACCCGTTTTCATTTATAAATAATATATATACACACACACACTAGCAACGGCTTCAGCTTACGATTATGTAGACCTAAGCCCACGCAAGATTGACCTACCAATAATTTTATTACAATATGGTTCAAATATTGACGGGAAGTAGTTACCTGCCATCTCCAAGGATTGAACTGGAGGGCATTCGCGTGGAGAGAAGGGTCCAGATGAACGGCGGAGAAAACAGGTAGGACCTTCCAACCTGATGGAATTATATAATCTACAGGCCAAAAAAGTAATATACATATGATGTACTCAGCAATCCAGATAAGAAAAGTGTGACTACTACATGAACAGATCATGCATGTATAATTGCAGAAAAAAAAAACCTTTTCCTGTTGTCAAATACTATATAGTATACACATGTTATGGGCCATTACATTACACACACACACACACACACACACACATATATATATATATATACCTCTAAATTTGACATCTTTGATTGCCTTTCGGTGGACAAATTTAACAACGTTGCCATATCTCAGAGCTTCATTTATGACCTGTGTTAGAAAGGTCCACACTGTGTTAGTACTAATGACCATAATTATTGCAGTTCCACAGTCAAGAAGGGAACATTCTAGTATGAAATGAAATGATGAAGTACGTACATATTAAAAAAATGACTTGAAATTTATGCCAGTTTTTCGTATTTAATCAAATGGAAAATAAAAGGAACAGAATAAACTAATAACACATCTTACACTGTGTGTGAATTCCATAAGTTTGTAATCTTCCCAGTTCAGAAATTCATCATTTTTCTTCGTGCTTCGTATTCTCCGATGCTCAAGCTACATCAGAAATAAAATTACATCTTTCATCAAGGATATATAGAGTTATAGCCTATCGAAAATTACAATTTTAATCATGTAATTATAGGTTGTAACAATTTTGGTCCTATTGAAATCAATTTCGGCTATTTCGTCATGCAAATAGAAAAAAGGTTGGCAATTGACGACCATTCTAGCTAGAAATTCATAAATTAGTCGAAAATCCCCAAATTATAGTGTCACCTTCACAACACATGCATTTTTCCGACAAATTTATGAATTTCTTGGTAGCATCACATCAAATTCCATTGTTTTTAATTGTAGGACCAAATTTCCGAATTTGATTTCGGACTGTAAATAAAAAGTGGAATTAAATGCAAAAGTGGCTGGGAAGAGCCTTACGACTTTTTGACTCAATTTAAGTGTTTCAAAGGCAGAAACTGTAAAACACAAACGCTCGATTTACTGATTAAAAGTAGTAATTAGAATGGAATATTACAAATTTCCTTTTCTATAAAGTAAAGCTACTGTCACTCATCTCAGTTTTACCAAAAACAATTGGCATACTAAACAAGGGTTGACTCCTCATCCGACCCCAATGCTAAAGCTACAAGCTCCTTTTCGGAAATTACGGTGACATTGGTCTGCAGTAAAAGATTTTCGTTGCGGGCAAATTTTAATTCAGATTGAATTTTTGATCGAGTTTGACGTGTGCAATACCTTTGCACCATATAAACGGTTCAAATAATCAATCACATGGCAAACGTATTGCACTTTTTTTTTAATATTTTGGTTCAACCTAACCTAATTTGGATACGAATCTTCCAATTTAAACACATTAATTGAGTTTTGCGTCGAGATCACGATTTCATAGTCATCTTAAAGACAGTCTACTTAGAATGAACAAGCATGATCAATCAAAGAGTGTGTGTCACCTGTAGTTGTTGAGCAGCACTGGGGGACTGATCAAGGAAAAATACCAGCATGGACATAAGAAGGGAAGTGGTCTCATAGCCACCAAGTAGAGAATCCAACACGAAGCTAACTTTTTCATCTTCGGATAAGGTATCAACACACAGCAGGATCTCAAGGAAATCACTACTTTTCTTGCAAGAATTTCCTCTTCTTTCCTCTATGATTGATTTGACAGTTGAAGATATTCTACTCCTAGCCTGTAAAGATATCATGGGACAAAAGCTCATCACATGCCTCCTTTTTTGTGTGTTTTTACAAAAGCAAAAATATATTCCATCCAGGGACTCAAAATTTTGAAAAATTATAAAAAACAAAATTGTTCGCTTATTTTATCAAAAGTTTTTAAAAATACATAATATTATGATTTATAATCCAATAAATGTATTTTGGTCTGTTCATCAAATTGGGTGATATTATACTTTTAATTCCACATAATAAGAGTTCAAAATTGAAAAAAAACTCGGACACATTTAATCATGAACTTTACGAAATTTTCAAAATAGTCCCAGAATTAAAAAGGTCGGCCCTTTTAGTCTCATAAATCCTGTAATGCAGAGGACTAAATGCATTCTCAACTAAGGACCATTTTAAAAACCCTGCAAAATAGAAAACTAAATGTGTCGAACGCTGTCCTATGAGACTACCTACCCTATAAGACGAAAAGCGTCATTTTGCTGTAAAAGTTGGGCTTTGGGACAGTTGTTGGATGGCCATTAAAGTCGACAAACATTAGTAATTTCTCTATATCAAATATAAAGAGAATTAGTCATAATTTACCTTTAATTATAATATTAAACAACAGAAGTATTTATTATTATATTAAATATAAAAGAAGCTCGTCGTAATTTACCCTAATTTAATATTGAACAAGGTCCAAGTCTAGTCATAAATTGCATCTTAACTTTGCCTTTTTCTTTTTTTCTGAAAAAAGAAACTTGGGACAGGATGTGGAGAACCTGAACAGCTCTTGCATATGGAGTGCCTGGAATGTAGATGGGTAGAGAAATCAACCCTCTCATGAAAGTGAGAAAATCTTGAAGAATTTCTTCTGTTCTTGGCTCTTCTGGTGTTAATCCAAGCACCTGCTTCACTATTACATTGAATGTGTACTGTAAACAAACACCAAATTTAAACAAATCCATCAGATTTCTGCACTTGCTACTACACACAACTACTTCAATAAATACAAAAAAGAAAAAAAGAAAAAAAAAAAAAGACAGTAAGCTTCTTTTCTAGAAGTTGGGGCCGATTGATTTCCTTTTGTTCAGAAAGATTTCGGGCCTACAAATGGGGTAAATTGCAATTAACCAAGAATTCAAGAAAAGTACTAAGTACCTTCCGAGCTTCCTCACAGAATATGACCTGGTTTTTGTCTTTCCAGGAATCAAGAATACGGGTTACAGTTCTCTCAATGTCGATCAACAGGTCTGGTTTGGATTTCATGGTGGCGACGAGTGAGAGGGCGACATTCCTCAGCCTCTTGTGGGCTTCACCGACGGCCACCAGCATAGAATTCTTGCCAAGAACTCCATGGATGGGCTTCGGGTAGCTGCACCGGAACAGTCTCTCTTCGTTCTGTAGTATGTAGTAGTTGAGCTCTTGGTCGCATGAAACCACAGTTGGAGAGAAGAACAAATGGGATTTGAACACTTTCCCATACCTATAACATGTCCCAAAAAGATCAAACTCTTTATAATCCTTTACTTCCACACACATCACACACAGACACACACACAAACTAGGTGCGTGATTGCATGAATAACCCGACTCATGATTTCGCACACGTGACACACACAGTAGTGTGTGTGTGTGTGTGTGACAGAAGGAGAGTACATGAATGTATGCATTATAACATAAAGGAATCTTGACCAGAAAACATGACTGATATAACAATTCAACTTTGTGACTGAAGAACTCCTCAAAAAAAGCAAGGGATGGCAGCTTTATGTAAAAACTCATACATATAAAAGGCATCAACATCAACATACGCTCACCTAGAACAATGTTGTTGCAAGAAAACCCCAGTTGAGGTTGAAGTATGAGGCTTTAGAAAAGAAAGGGTTTCTCCAAGAAGAGGCCACCCGAAAGACCCTTTGGGGACAGCACCATTCCTCAGCAACAACAAAGGCAAGAAATGGTACAAAATCAAAAACCCCACAAACCCAACTACAAGGGCAGCAGTCCAAAGCCCTCCAGTTATACCCATCACCAGCAGCATATTTTGAAAGGAAAATTACCTGCAAATATTGCTATTAGAGCAGCTTTTTGAGGGTGGCAAGAAATTTTGGCTAGCCTTGAATGCCTATATATAGAAGGTAGGAGGCCGGGAGAGGGCATATGCAAGAGAGAAAAAACAGGGTTTTTTACAGGCTATTACAGTCGGTGAAATTAGCCTTATCAGTGACATGGGAAATGAAATCAACCTAGTCTAGGATCTCGACAGTATCTACAGTTGATAGGGCAGCAGGGGAGTTAAAAGAAGTCTTTATTCTTTTTCTTTTTTTTAATTAATATTGACTTGAATTAATTAATGGGGTTTAGGACAACACAGGCAGTACTAGATATTAATCACATGAATTCGGGTTTTTTAAGGGCTTTCGGTCAGAGGTTGAGTACTTGTGAAATATGGAATTGTTTATAAAAAAGTTGTTCAGTTTTGTTATGATTATAGCAATTTAAATTATTTCCTTTTAATATTTCTTTTTTTCTTTTTTCTGTTTGGTGAATAGCTTTTTGTATTAGTATATGTTGTGGTTTAGTGGTACTAATTTAGTCTGCGATAAGTGATGCAATAAAGTTCTGGCTGCAATTGTTGAATATATATATATATATATGTATATAGTGTGTGTGTGTGTGAGAGAGAGAGAGAGAGAGAGAGGGTTGTTTGTTGAACATCTTTTTGCCTTTGATGACTTCTGCGGTGAGATGATTTTGTCTTGAAGAGTGAGATTTAATTAATACTATGATAAATGAACGGGTGCTATACTTTATATTATTTACTAGTTTCTGATTTTGATAAAAATGAACACAAGAAGCATAGACAGATGATAATAATTGATTTCTTACCATACGTACGATAAAGTTCATTATAAGGTAATGAAAGTACTTAGTATTTTGTTTCAAATGTGTCGAACTTATTCCGAGTTAATTCAGATTAATTAATGGATAGTTTATATGTTGATTCACTTATTTTATCATTACATGTTACTTACTCTACAATACTTAGAGTAATCGAATTTTCTTCTCAAGTGCGCATGATCCATAGCGGATTAAAATGAAGGATATAGGATGATCAAAACTAGACTAATTAATTTGAATAATTAGTGTTTATTGTATGTGACGTGCTATTTAATTATTGTCTCATTTTATAGTATTTATCTGCTTTAACTTGATATAAATTTTATATTTTATTTTAGAAGGTACTTCATTATAGAGATGGAGTCTTGAACTTATAAGCCGTTCAAGCTCTTTATTTACAATTGATGTAAGATGTATTCCTACATTAATGTATGGCTGTGCAGTTTTGATGTTTGAATGCTTGTTATCCTCGTGATTAAGGAGTCCATTTTTCTATTAATTGCCACTGGGTAGGTTGGTATTATGCATGGTTAATTACGACATGTTCCAACGATTATTTTTTTAATTAAAAAAAATTAGGATCAATTATATTTCTATCCCTTTAAAATATGAAACTAAACTTTTCACAAAAAAAAAAAATTAGAATTATACTTAAATCATTTGAAAATTCTCTATTTACAACCGACTCCCGTCCATTAGGTTTTGGACCGAAAATACAGACGTCGGCAAAAAAACAATTATACAAATTTTTAATTTTGACTCCCGCTTAACATTCTCATGTATATTTCTTTGTACTTTTAAAACGTTTTTGAAAAAAGTATAATTTCGGATTTCACAAGAGTTTAAGTGTGACTAAACGAAAAAAATCATATGTACATATGAATATGGCTAGATCCAAAGTGTAACTCTAAATCTTCTCTGCTTCAGTTTGACAGCTTTTAAATTAAACCCAGAATCATTAAGTTGAAAAATGAACTTATTAAGTTATGATAGGTACAGGTAAATGCAATCCTCAAAAGCCTGACCCTGCAAAATTCATGAACAAGCTGATAACCGATCAAACTCCAACACTCCTGATGCTCGAATAAGTGCAAGTGCTTTTGAGGAATTTCTTTAAAGCTGAAAGATACGTAGACAAGTAAAAAGTTTCTTACATGTTACTCCTCGTCTCCTGTCTCACATATCGAGTGTTTTGCTCATTTAATTTGGGAGATAATTATATTCCTTATTGTTAAAGACGAAGTGGAGGCATAGTCAACTCTGAACTATGATGTTTGGATAAGAATATAATACGATACCAACAAATTAAATAACATATAATTTATAGAAATTTTAGGATTTCATGACACGTCTAATATATAAAGGGTAAATTGCAATCTGTCTATCTATGTTATGGAAAACAGACAAATAAGTTTTTTATAAAAAAATAAAATAATAATTTATCTTCCTCTACTTTTCAAAATGTAGCAATTTATCCCTCTATGTTTTAAAACATGAAGAAATGTACCTAAATTGCTATTTATTTTTCATAGGCGGGTAATTTATTCATTTTCAATATTACAGGAGGGTAAATTGCTATTCACCAAATATATAAATATTATATACAACATTACAAAATAATAATGTAAATGTGACGAGTATTTACGATGAAAATTCAGGAAAATCCTCCCAAATTAGACATATTCCTTTTATGTCAGCATTTTATGTGGATGCCACGTATCTAACTTGAGCCTAATTGGAAGTCAGAACCCTATGCCCCAATTTGTTCGGCTAAAATTTGGTAATTTCTGGTTGGGAAGACTAAACTTGCTACTAAATTGAAATTTACAGGACTAAAATTGTCAGTCCAATACTTATGGGACTAATTTTGCCACCCCTATAGATACAGGACTAATTTTGCAATTTTGCTATTTTATAATATTTATCTATACTAATATAAAAGAAAAAGGCCCTTAACACTCATAAATTTTAATTAATGACACCGCAATATCAATTTTTAAATATAACATTTATACTCCTTATTAGATAATTCTAAAAATTAATTATAGTTAATATTTTTTTTACAAAAGTGACCCTATATCATTTGAACACCACTTCTTTTATTGTCATGATAATACCTTAATTAAGTTGGTTTTCTTTTGTTTCGTTCTTTCTTTCTTTCTTTCTTTCTTTTTTTTTTTTTTTTTTGAAATGTGATTTATTGGTTTTTATATTTTATTTATATTTATAATATATTTTAAAACATGAAATATTATTGATTATATACATGCAGAAATGGCATGCCACAATGGTTAGTTAAGAAAAAAAATAGGAAATTATCTGTATCTGCTCAGACCAAAAATCTTGTTGATCTTGTGGGACTTGCTTGTATTTGGCCCACGATTGGGGAAAGTGGCCTTGGAGCATGTTCAAGATTGCACTGTGGAAGTCTCATTCCAACATGCAGAAATAATTCACGGTATAAATTAATATACAAGAAAAGAATAAACAACTAGAACGAAAAAGTTTCAAGTGATTTACTTACAGGGCGTCTAAGAAGTTGATGTATCCATACGCAACTGTTGGTGGCGGTGGTGCAACTGAAGATGGGCTGAGGGATAGGGCGAATGATGGCCCAGCCTAAGATGTGTTGGGCGTCGTGCCCGATGGGGACAATCTTCTCAGGTTAATTGATGGACTTTGACACGTAAAAGCACTACCTGGAGCAGGCTCAGGTGATAGGAAGGGCCATGCTGATGTTTCTGCAGCATCATAAGCATCAGCTGCAGGTGGTGGAACAACCTATTCATGACCGCATCCACGTCCCTAAGCATCAGGAGTCAACAGCAAGTACCTAAAAATGACATATGAGACTCCTTGCACCGGGGGTGTCGGGTCTTGGTCAATTTGTACCTCAAGTCACCGCAAAACTTACAATACTCTAGCTAATTGTCGTCCTTTCAGTATAGCATGTAACTATTTTTCAACACATCAAACTTTTCTACTGGTAAACCCTGTTCCTTTATCATCTTCTTCATGCTCTAGTAATAAGAGAGAAATGTGTGATCAGAAGTGGGAGGGGGGTTGGGTAATAGGTAACTAGTATATTAGAATACTTGATTATAGTATTTCTCAGACATGTTGTGGTCGATCTTGATGTTCACCATCTTAGCAACCGTCGACAATTGGCATTCGTTAAAGCAACTATATAACGACTGTTTGACAGCATGCACTACAACAAGAAATCAATCTGATAGTTTAGATACATTATTGCTTTATGCAATCTGATAGTTTAGATACATTATAGCTTTATGCTCCCCTGCAGTAGCACAAACTAGGACTGGCCGCACAAGCATTAATAGGATATGAGCTCGGACCACTGCCAGGCGCACTCCCAAAGTACGACAAAATATATTCTGGACCAGCTACATAAAAAAATCATCCTATGATCCCAATTTATTTGTTGATAAATCATCCGGAGTGTGTAGTTGTCTCGTGTGCAGCTGAGGTTTCCTCATGAATCGAGGTGGTCAAATATGTCTCACAGTACTCCGATACCCTTGCCTCGTCATGTGAAATTCAATGATAATATTCCGCCATAAACACTTTCATACATAAGTTGTGCCTTATTTGTTGTTTTAAACTTTTCATTCTTGTACTTTCAGCACATGCACTTGATTTTCTCGTCGTTCATATATACACGCTGACACTTGGCCTATTCTTTGAAAGCATGAATACCATCGTCAAACTCCTGCCTAATCCCTACATTTCTTGATAGAGTCTTCTTATACATCCACCTTTATTACTTGCACGTCATGTACCTATATATATATTTTGAACTATAGTGAATTAATTATCACTAATAATAGTAATATTTAAATGTATAAATTGAAAATAATAGTTAAATTGATAATAAATTACATTTTTTGTTCCTATACTTAGAGCCAACTCGATTTTGGTCTCTAAACAATTTGGGTCACTAATCTTTCTAAATATTACGATTTCGGTCCAACTATTAAAATTGAAGTTAAAGTTAATGGAGTTGAAAACACAATGTTGGAGCACACGAGTAGGCCATGTTCTCCATAACGCGGCCAGGTCTTGTTCTCCGTAACACGACCATGTTGCGCAACAAGGAAAAATGAATTAGAGAAAGTAATAAAATAAATATAGAACATAAGACAAAGTAATAAAAGTAAAAATGAAAGACTAGAAAAAAATAAAAAAAGGAAATAAAAGATCAGAAAAGCTAATAAAAATATAGATAAAAGATTAGAGAAAGTAATAAAAATGAAAATAAAAGAGTAGAAAATTTTTATTTTTATTTTTATTACTTTACTTTATAATCTTTTATTTATATTACTTTCTCTAACCTTTTATTCCTTTCTTTTTTTTTTTTTTACTTTTTCTATATATTTCTATTTTCTTGTTGTGCTACACGACCAGGCCGTGCTTCGCAACATGGATGTGTTACCCTGTGTATCCAATATGTTCGTGTTCCCAGCTCCATTAACTTTAATTCAAATTTAATGGTTGGACTAATTATAATATATTAAAACAATTGGGGATAAAAAATCGTGTCTCAAAATGTTTAGGGATCAAAAGCGTACTTTACCCTTAAACTACAATAAAAAAAAAAAAAAGTTTCATACTTGTTACTTGATTAATCACAATCATCTCTTCCAAACTAATTTTAGAGATCAATGGAACGTGATGATGGTAATATTTATAATATACTAAAAAATGAGAGAGAAAGAGAGAGTGAGTGATGTAGTAATTCAACACAATGAATATAAATGAGATGAAAGCTATATATATATATATGTGTATATATATATATATATATAAATATGTAATAGGTTTTGCGACAGAAAATACTAGCCATTAAAAAATACTTGTTATCCAAATTCCGAAGGCCTGTGCAACACAATTTGCGATAGGCAAGTAGTCATTTGGAAATAACCATATCTTTCCAAGGGTTAGGTGAATGTGTGACGGTCTTTGAAAGAAGTTGAAAATTGCCCGTCTCAGTGAAAGTATTAATGACGGCTGTTTTTCTGTTAAATTTTTTACTGAAAAATGGTCACATGGATGTGGCGCACACGTGCAAGAATCTTTCTTATTTTTAAAAAATTATTAATGAATTTATTAAATTTTAGGATAAATTATAATAAGCTTCCATAAAATTTGACATAATTTCAAATACCACTCGTTGTTTGAAAAACTATCAATACTTCTTAATTTTAACACCGGGAAACAAAAAGTTTTCGTCCTATAACTTTGGTTTGAACTCATTTTGGTCTTTTATCTTTGATAATATTAGATTTACTCCTTTATCTATCAATTTTACGTAGATTTGATCCTTTTGCCTAATTTATGACTTTTTTGTCCTTTTGATGATAAAGACTAATAGTCCATCCTAATACTCTAAATATAATATAAACAAATATTTTTTCAGTAAACCTAAACTCTTATATCATTCTAGACGAGCATTAGCTACGAGATGCAAAATGAATGGATACATGAACTAAAATTGCTCTTGAAAAATTATGTAGGGTTAAAATTATCCAAAATTGGGTCGAAAGACTAAAATTAACAACAAACAAATTTAAAAAACTAAACAAATAATTTTCCCTTTTAACATCCCTTTAACAATTAGTACATTTTGTATATATGATGATATTAATAATATATAATTAAGTGAGTAAAGTAAATGGCATATTGCTTAGAAAGGAGGGTAGTGGGATTGAGTTTGAGGATGTCGAGGCAAGCATGCATGCACATGGAGACATGCAGGCATTTTAGGTGGTCAGATTTAGTCACTATGTAATGAGTAGCATTCATGAATAATCCACTTAATTAACTCAGCTATCATTAATGTCTCCATTGGTAATCAAATAATTATAGCACATTATGCGCCCTAACTGCGGGTATTAATGCATAATTATTACTTTGTTGATTGCTTGTTTCCCCACTGTAAGCCCAGACACTACTTATGCATGTCTTTGTCATTTTGTTTGTTTATGTTTTCTTAATGAAGTTGTAAAATCCGTAGATGCTTTCTCAAGTTTGTGGAGCATGAATGTTGAAATATGTGATGTTGGTCGGTTGAACTGCAACTCTATAGAAGCTAAGTAACAATTTAGGCGAAACTATAATTTTGATACTATGATTTTATTGGGGGATAAGTTCATGAAAATGTACTAAAATTGTACAAAATTGTAAATATGATGGCTTGAAATTTCGACATTGATATTTGCATACTTTCGCAATAAATACATTTAATTATGAAAGTATTACATTTACACACCTTAGGTTATATAATTAATAGTATCAAATATATATACTCTAACATATAGAAGAGCATATATTGTGCCAAAAGAATTGCAAAATTATTGTCCCAGATAAAATTGAATTTGCATAATATTCTTATGATTACATGATTAGCATTTTTCAAATCGAAAAATGTTGAAAATGGTATCTGTTTTTGATATGTTATAAAATAGAGAGTCATAATGTAATTATTCAGAATACAAGTACTAAACAACTCAATCAACGAGAGTAACGTCAAGGTTAGTAACGACAAAGCAGCCTAGTGGTGGGGAAGGAAGGAATGGAATCTCAGGGATGCAACAAACAGTACTATAAAAAAAAAATTGGGACTGGAAATCAATGGAGATCTTGATTGGGTAGCAACTGGTCAAACTTTAGAAGACCATAAATCTAGTTTTGGTCCAATTAAATAGGACTATTATTATTTTTCGTCCCAAATTTTACGCTTTTGGTTTCAAAATCCTAAATTTTTTAAGAGTTCTGGTCTTGTTCCGTTAATTTTTGACGAAAAAGGCACGTACTTAGACACGTGCCGTTAGTCAAAGCTCAGGGTGCGGAAAAAAATGCAGCTTCTTGGAGGAAAAAAATGGCGCCAAGTCTCCTTCTAGCCTATTTATATATAATAAAACTATTGTGTAATAAATCATGTACCAGTCATTTTTTTCTAAAAAAAATTCATCCATTTTGGCAGAAGTGAAGGAATCAAAACAAAAGCCCCAACTAAAATGAACATGTGAGACGCACATGATTTATTCTAACTATTTTTATAAAATTTGGCATCGAAAGGACCAAAATTAAGAAATATAAAAAAATTACAGGATTCTTTTATAATTCTAAAAAGATAAAGGATAAAAATATTAAAATACTAAAATTACAGTACAAAAAATGTATTTAAGCCGAACTTTCCAAGTGATAAGCTTTGAAGTAGAAAGAAAAAGACAGTAACTCTATCATCTAAATCTTTCCGATACACTACAGGATAAATGACTTATTAGCCATGGAAAAAATTTAATGCTAAAATCAGCGTTGAGCTAATTAGCAAATAAGAATTTTGTTGTTGATCTAAATTATTTAATATATATTTTAAACAATCCATTGCTAAATTTATTAGCAAATAAACTTTTGTTGCTAAATTCATTAGTTAATAAATTTCTTGAATTAAATAGTTTAGATTAGCAATGAGAATTTTTTACTTGTTAAGCTTGATGTTAATTTTTTTTCGTTGATATTAACCAATTTTCTTATAGTGATATCGTATCTTTATAACAAGGCTAAAAGCATTTAATTTACCCCCCTGTATTTTGTTGAAATAGTTAACTCCCCTCCCCCCTATGTTTTCAAAATAGCTAAAACCCCCTATATTTTGTAAATTTTTCGAATCATCGCAATATGTAGTTATAACTTATAATTAGTTAATACTGGATTTTGTGGATCTTCAAAATTATTAAAAATGAAGGATGCAGTGGAGGGGTTGATTTACATGTTAAATGTATAATATTTTCTCTGGTGAGGTTTGTATTTAATTTTTAAATACAAATATATTTTATTTTAACCATTTAATATTTTGTACGTAATATTTTTCTACATCATTGAAATAATTAGAAATTTTAAAATTTTTAAATAATATATCAACTCTACGCGGTTAATTCAAATATTACAAAAATAATAATGTATTTAAATTTATCACCTCGAATAACGGCAAACAAAAATATTGTTAATCATTACTAGAGTGTATTTATATAAATTATATTTGTTCTTTTTCGTACATATATAATTAGAAAATACTATTTATTTTAATCCACTCACAACTAAATAAATTATATACGTACTCATACATATATATATATATATAAATATATATAAAAGAGACATGATTTGATAATGAACAGTACTTTTTATCTCCCACTAAACAACATCAAACATAATTTACTTATTTTATATTATCTCTAAAAATAAATCCAAACATACACACTGATTCTAACACATACTTATTTATCTTTATTTTTCTCTCTCTATCTCCATTGAACACACCAAAATAAGTTAAAAATGAAACCAAACATAGTGGTGAATTTTTTGGTTCTCGGGTCAAACAATCACTATCTCTTAGACTCATCACTATATCCAACAAGGATAAGTTTCTTAACTTTTTTATCAAACTTTTTCTTTGTTGAGATGGAATATTTGAATAAGTAATGCAGCCAAAAACTTTAAAATGAGTTACTTGAGGTTTTTTTTTTGTCATGCTTCATATGGAGTCTTATTTGAAACTGTCTTTGTTGGTGATCGATTCAAAATATATACCGGTGTATTTGCTGCTTCTACCAAAAAAGAATTGAGGAGTCCCTTGCCTGCCATCATGCTTCGAGCCATTTCCACAATAGTGCGATTTTTGCGCTCGGTGGCACCATTTTGTTGCGAGTTGTATCTAACCATCAATTGTCTCTGGATTCCTTTCTATTTGCAATAATCCATGAATGCCTTCTTAATAAATTCTCCTCCGCCATCAGTGCGGAAAAATTTTAGTTTTCTTCCTAATTGATTTTTCACAAGAATTTTGAACTTCAAAAATTTAGAAAATGCTTCAAACTTCTGATTCAAAATGTACACCCCCACATCATCCTAGTGTAATTATCAACAAATAGAAAAAAAATACCTGTAAGCATTGAGAGATTGAGTTTGTGTTGGTACGCAAATGTCTGCATGCACCATCTCAAGAGGGACTTTGGCTCTATAGAATATCTTCGGAAATGGTAGGCGACGCATTTTGCCGAAAATGTGTCCTTCACACGGCCTATCTTGATCTGGAAAATTTGGAAGTCCAAATATCATGTTTTCTCTCTTCAACAAACTCAAACCTTTGTAGCTCAAGTGTCCGTATCTCACCTGCCAAAGATTATGATCTCCATCCATAGTATTCTGTAGAGCAACTTTTTAAGATCGTGGTAGATTGAGAGGGAAAACTTTGTTCTGACTCATCTTTACTTTTGCAATAATATGTTTCCTTTGTTTATAGATAATGATGCAAAGATCGTTATCGAACTCCACCTTATAATTTTTCTTCAACAGTTGCCCCACAGTCAATAAATCTTAAGTCAATTCTAGTACATAAAAAATATTTTGATGATATTGGTCTTACCTCCTTTTGTTTGGACAACAATAGCTCCTTTTCCATTATCTTGAGAGATTTGCTATCTGCAATTTTCACTTTTGATGATAAGATTCATCGAGATCTACAAACATATCTTTATTTTCGGACATGTGATTGCTGCATCCGCTGTCCACATACCAAATATTCTCAAATTGTCTCCCACGACTTCTTCCTCGTGATTGTGCTGACATATTTTTTTCATCCTAAAAGTCGTTGTCCTGTTTTTTCTGTTCTTGCGAAATATTTATTTTTTCTTGAAAAGCTTGCTCCTAAAATTTAATCCATACAACACGTAATTTTCCACTTGATTCTAAAATTTCGAACAACAAGATTCACAATCCAAAGTAAAAAAACTACTGAAATATATTATCACCAATACATTTTCAAGGATCAAAATGTCGAATACCTATATTTACAGACCAAAATTGTAACTAAATCTACAATTTTCATTATTTAAAGGAGGACTTACTTTTACCAAAACCTCACTCATAGAACATAGGCACATATTTAAATACATATTAGAGTGAGCATGCATGAGCAACCCTCATGAACAGCAACATATCTTTTGTCCATTCTTGTCATTAGTAGACACTGATTGATTACCTTCCTCCAGTGGGCACAATTAGTCGGGCCGTGGCTGCTGATCACTGCAGCTTTCTTTGACTGTCCAAGTGTTGGAGAAACTTTTCAAACGCACTGTCTACGCTCACGCTAGCAAGTACATATTTTTTTAATATAATTAATAAGGTTTGACAAATTATGTCCAAGACATAGGAAGATTATTGTAATTATAATTTTGTTTATAGTGATTCTGACTCAAGCATCTCCAAATGGATTAATTTGTATCTTATTTGCATGAAAAAAATTAATAGGCAAAAATCTTCTTAAATAATAATAAAAAAATGTACCACCCTTCTTTACCCTTGTCTAAGACTGACTACACCTAAATCTTGTCTAAAAATATAAAATTATATTTTTTTTCTTATTTTTTAAAAATTACACTTACACCTTGTTGAAAAATTTTTCTTTACAACTATGCCCCTTCTTTTAGAGTTTGAACGAAAATGTCGACCTTAGCAAAAGAGAATAATAAACTTTTTATTTCACCCATTATTGTGCATTCTGTATAAATTATTACCAATGACTATGTTGTATCCAATGGTAATAATTCAAAAATAATATTTTATTACAATTACACCATTTTAACTTTAACCATTACGAGTATAAAAATATTATTAGAGTATCTTGTCAATAAATTATATGAAATGTTGAATAAAGGGTAACATTGAAAATTTATTTAATTTTTTTGTCGAAAACAATATTTTTGGTTCAAATCCCAACGAAATGATATAATTGTAAATAAAAAATTCTCAAAGAAAGTGCAAGTATAATTTAAAATTTTTAAAACAGATCTAAACATAATTAAGTAACCCTTTCTCTTTTTTTGAAAAAAAAAACACTAACTACATCTGCGGTCGCGTTTTCGTTATCTTTTTAAGAGCAAGATCACATTGCCTTTTTACTTATTTAAGAGGATTCTAAATTAATACAAAACGGTTTCTGCCTGCATGTAAATTGACAAGAAACTGAGGTCATCATCTCTTTGTGTTTATGGCTGATGATGCACCCACAGAAGAGCAGATTTTGAGGGATATGTTGGAGGGCTGCTTGCTGCTAACGACAGTGGCGGGCGGGCTGTTCTTTCCTTCTGTATTTATGATTGCAGAGTAGTACTCTTCCTGATTTGTTTAAAGACAACGCCGTCTACGTCATAACTAATTGGATTTTGGGTTGGGTGTAAAGGTAGAAGAAACGGAAGCAACATATAGTCAAAGCACTTCTTCTTTTGCACTATATTCTTTCTTTCTTAGGTTCCTCACACAACATTATTAGTTACAACCTTCGAGGGACAACTTTTCTTTTTTTAATAAATTATAGTTTAATTACGTAAACTTCCTTATTTTTCGTAAAATTACAAATATGCTTCTAAAATTGTAATGATAAATTATATCGATAATATTTCAAAGACAAAAACTCTTGAGTACATTCGCTGAGGTAAACTACAGCGACACGCCCTGAATGGGTGTGTTTTTTGTTTTATAAAAGAACCAATTTTTATATAATTAGACCTTTTTACGAGATTTATTTTAGAAATACAATCTTTTGAGGGGGTAAAATGTAATTTGCACCTAGATAAAGGTGGCCCTTCAAGATCCATGTAGTAGTATATTTTTTTATTATAGTTCAACAATAATTGTTTAATTTTAATAATAATTTTAATAAATTTTATTCATAGAAAAGAAGAGCATAAAGTTTGTGGACACCACCAAAAAGAGAAATTAGCAACAAATAAATAAGTGACAATTTGAATATTGTTATTGATTATATATATATTAAGTGCCAGGAATTTTAATTTTATTGCAATAATGAATTTTGAAATTTGAATAGTGATCAGAATTAGTAAAAACGAGTTGTCATTAGAAATAAGAATTAATTATATTTAGACCCCATCTAAAAATACAAAATTATACTTTCACCTCCTTTGAAAATTAGACTCAGAACGGACCTCAAATTTGCTTCATTAGGAATGGGTTTTGAAATTATAATTGGGTTACATAATGTTTCTCGTCATTATATAATTATTAATGACAAAAACTATATATACAATTGTTAGTACAAATAATTAATGACACGTCTACAACAATAATATAAATAATTATTGTCATTACACATGTATCGCTAATTATTTTTAGGTTAATTACACTTAGATCCTTTTTAAAAATACAAAAATACACTTTTCCCAAAAAAAAATTGAATTACACTTTCACTTCTTCTGAAAATTCTTCCTTTACACTTGACATCCTTTCATTTGGGTTTGGACGAAAAATGCTAATGTTGACAAAATAAATTACATAATCTTTTTATTTTGTCTCTCATTTAATGTTTCTATGTATATTCTTTTACTTATAAATGAATAAATATAATATATTTATATTGAGTACGATTGACATCTTTACATTTTTTCCTTTATAAGTACAAAATTGTTATATTGGAGTGTTATTAAGGGTTAAAATTTAAAATTTATATAATTTTTTGGTAATATCGGCATTTTCCGTTCTAACCCTAACCAAATTGGGTTAGGTGTGAACAATGAATTTTTTAAGAGAGTGTAAGTGCAATTTTAGAATTTTCTGAAAAAGTGTATTTTTACATTTTTAAAGGGGTCTAATTGTAACTAATCTTAAAAATAATTAGAATACATGTGTAATAACAATAATATTATTTGTGTTGTCACTGTAAATTTGTCACTAATTTTTTACATTGATAATTTTATATCACTAATAATTATATAAAGACGAGAAACATCTTGAAACCTAATTAAAATTTCAAAATCCGTTCCTAATGAGACGAATCCAAGGTCCATTCTGAGTCTAATGTGGAATCATTGCCATACCTACCAACGAAAGAAATTGCCAGTAGAAAAGTGTTAATCTTGTCTTGTTGGAGATTTACTTTGGACTATACAACTTTTTTCAAGGGTCAACTGCAAATTGGACTTCAATATCCATAATTCCATATCTCATTATCTTTAAGATTTTTTTTTAATTGAAATTGAATTGCCATTTCTACTTTATAACAATACTACTTCAGAAAATTACTACATATATAAATAGTTTTATTTAAATTGGCATTGATAATAATAAAAAGAAAGTATATAGATTGATACTTTAATGACAACAAAAATATTGGCATAGAACCATTAAGGTCAGTTTTCTTTATTTATTCATTATAAAAAATGACGGAATTTGTAATGATATTTTTGGAATGGCCATATGACCGTTCTAATACACAGGCCTTTATAACAACTTTGTAATGAATTGGACGTACTGACATCATTGAAAGAATAATTAAAAAAAAAATTATAACGATAAAAACTGTTACAACATCCATTACGAAATTGATGTGTGCCTAAAACCGTTATAATTTTTTAGGCCGTTATTATTTCGCTATGATTTTTGTAACGGCTATCTATTTTTGTAATGGTTTATTTTTTAGATATCAAGCAGTTACAACAATACTGGCAAATATCATTTCAAAGTACACGAAAAGACGATGTTACAAGATCCGTTATATTAGGGACGATTTTTTTTAGGTAGTTACAAAAAACGGCTATATTTTCTAACAGCTACTTTTCAAGGGCTATCTTTTGGAGTTTCAAAGGCAAGCCATTACAAAAAAAAAACTTATATATATTCATTTCATTTGTTATAAAAATTCTTACACTCACCACAAACACTCTCAACACTCTATTTTCGTGCATATATATTTGATTAGTTTGTAGATTATTATTCGAATTTTGGAGAATCAACTAGTGTTGATCTTCACTTGAGTTGGTTGACCAGATAACATAGACTAATTTAATACTTTATTGTGTTTAATTAAATTAATTATAGTATATTTACTTATTTTAGTTTTATGATTTTTTGTTAATCTTATATCATGTTAATTATATGTATTATTAGTGTATGTAGTACTGTAATATTTATAAATATATAGGTCGTCGAATTATGGGTTGTCAGTGTTATGGGTTGTCAGATTGGTATAGATGACATACGGGCATTCTATTTGTAGCACGGTAGGAAGGCATGTTACTTTAACTGCCATAAACAGTTTCTCCCTAACCACCATCCCTACCGATGGAACAAGAAGTCTTCACAAGAATCGTGCGAACATAAAGCTGCACGTCCGAGGCTGACAGGAGATCAGATCTTGGATTGGGTTGTAGACATTAATCCTAATGTTGACACTCCTTTCCGACTATGGTAGCGATCACAAGTGGATGAAGAAAAATATTTTTTGGGATCTTCCATACTGATCTATGCACACTCAGACCAATTCGCACATTTACGTGTGGGATCAAAATTGAAAACAGGTCCACTTATGGGACCAAAAATATAATTTACCCTTATTTTGATTGTATTGACTAACGGAGAGAGCAGCTGTCGTTATCAATTGGACGTAAATCCCTCAATCGTCCTCAAATTGAAAAAAAAAAATACATATGGAACTCAATGTACGAATTGACTTGAGTGTGGACCAAAATTAAAATTAGGTCCACTTATTGGCCCAAAAGTATAATTTACCCTAATTATAGCAAAGGATATCTCATTCTAATGTTAATTTCAAATATCAAGAACTTAAAATTCTTATCCCTTTATCCCTAAAAATTTTTAAAGCCCCCCGCCCCCCGCCCTCCAATAAAATAAATTTTGTATCACATTAATCGGAAAAGCAAATTCATGTTTGGACATTCATAACTACATTATTATCATTTTTGCAAAGGATTTAAGGTAATATCCCCTATGTTATTTTAAAGGAGCAAAGCGATTTATCTTTATATCATTTTTTAAAAGAGCAATTTACCTCTTCATTTGATAGAGTAAGATGTTTCATTTTAAAACTAGAGAAAATGCAAGCAATTCCTATAATATTATAAATGATCAAATTATTCATTTTTAAAAAATAATACTTTTTTATATTTTTAAAATTATAATAATTTAATTCTCTATATTTTTTAAAATTGATGGTCGTGGAGGGTATAAATGAGCACGATTTCACTGAGGAAAGTTCAGAAATAGCGTGGAGCGGTGTCCTCTCGACGGGCCTCATACGATGCCAAAAAATGCCATGCATGCAAACGCAAACACAGGCCTCGAGACAGCACGAGGTCGTGTCAGTTGGACCAATCTTATGTTTTCTTCTTCCCACCTTTGACTAGTATTTTTTTGGTACTATTTCCCTCTTCTTTCTTTTATTCTTTTTTCCCTTTTCTTTTTTAACTAAAAATGATGGCACGACATTCTCACCTATACAATTTTATTAGATGCAATGCGAAAAATTATTTATATTTTTTAAATAAATAAAAAATTTCAATACATATCGACAACAATTCAAAAAAAATAAGTTTAAAAAATGAAAGATGGTGGAATTTTACTGTAAAATGAATTTTTTTCATAAATTAAATCCTTATTTTGGCAAATTTATCTAATTTGTAGTTGTACTTGCTTCTCGCTCAATTTATCTTTCACTTACTAAATACAAAAAAATATTAGAAATACACTAACATAATATATTTACATTTTTTATATAGTGTGTGTCAATGAGAATTCAAAGCGTTTTGTTTCTTCGAACTCTAATACATATTAAACGGCAATCTCTACTAAAAGTTTAGACTATTAAAAATAACCATCATTTAATATTTGGATAACTACACCTTCCTCTTTAGAGTTTGGTGTAACTAAATATAGATCTTATATGGTTTCAAAAATTACATTTAGTTCTTCTGGTCTTTGTTTTAATCTAACAAATGGATCCATTTTTTAGTCAAAACTTATCAAATTTGCTAATATTGGCAAAAAAAAATTGAATGAAAATCATTATTTACCCCCAACTGATTTAATACTAATATCTTATTACAAGTCAAATAATATTTTTTTAGACCAAACTACCCTTATACATTCACATGCTAATGCATGCGAAGAGGTATATTTTCACCCTTGTAAGAATAGTTTGGGTATAAAATGATTTCTTTAACCTGCAATAAGTCAGTACTAAAAATCAACAAATTCGACAAATTTTGACTAGCGGAAGATTATTTGTTAGGTGAAAATAAACGTCCAGGGTATTATTGTAATTTTTCAAACTCAGGGAGTTCATGTATAATTACACCAAATCTTAGTCATAGACAGTGTAATTCTTCCTTTAATATTAGTATCTTAACACACCATAAAAAAATATAACAATTAACCATACATGGCTCATGACCATGGTTAACAATTAGCAATAACAAATAGTTAATAATCACGGCACGCAACGATTGTTGATCATGCTTTTTGCAAAGGTGGTTAAAAGCCATTACAAATAGTTTAGTCGGAAAAAAATTATTTGACCTATAATAAGTCAGTAATAAGTTAATCGAAAGTAAATATCAATTTTTTATTTAATTTCTTTGTTAACATCAACAAATTCAAAAAATTTTAATTAACAGATGGTCTATTTATTAAATAAATATATTAGAGGTATTAAATATAATATTTTAAATTATAAAAAATTTACATATAATCACGTAAAACTTCAACGTAGAGAATGTAATTATTTTTTTAAATAATATATTCAAAAAGATGTGGGGCCACTCAAGAAATACAAAATGAAATAAATTAATAGCAGTACACGTGTGCGTAGCAGCTTTGCAGCTAAGGAATAAATTAAATTTATGACAAAAAGTGGTCGGTAACATCAGTAGGAGGGGACAGTGTAGACCGTAGACTGTATCTTGACTCTGCATCTAAATGTAAATGGTGCGCTCTTCAAGGTTTCGAAGGGATCGCACTACAGTTCCGCACTATTCCTTACCCATTTTATTTAAGGAATCTTTTATTTTTATTTATTTATTAAATTATTTTAAAAAGAATTCAAGTAATTTATATTTTTTAGGGTATTTGAAAATTTATAAAAATATCATTAACTATCTTATTATTTTTTAAAATGCATAGAAATTCATAAAAAATTGTAAGTTCTTTTTTTGGATAATAATTTAATTTTCTAATAAGCTACTTCGGTTCTAGTTATAAAAAAATTATTAATAACATTTTATAAGCTCTCTGAACTGAGCTTTTTATTCAGATACTTCAAAATATATTTGAAAATATATAAGAATTAAAATTGTATAAACTTATATATATATTTTTAAATAAATTTGGCCTCACATCCTCTTAGTTAGTTTTAATTGTTTAACTCTTAGTGTATTTAAGTGTGATTCAAACTTTTAATGAGTTGCTAATTAGGTCTTAATCTAATAGTTAAGATTGAGATATTATAATTGAGTTCGAGGCCATGAGTTCGAATCTCACTAAATGTGTAGTTGTTTGTCACAATTTATATAAATTTATTATAATTTACTTTATATTTTTTTATTATATTAATATATTAATCAAATTAATGTATTATTCAATTGGCTGCCCAGTTTATCAAAATATATATATAATTATTATTTTTATTAAGAAAAGAAAGAAAGTATGTATATAACCCACTCAGGATGGTTACGTTTGCCATTAATAATTGTTCAGTACTGTTGAGCTAGACTTGGGGGATTTGAGCAAGAATCATGGGAAGGGGCTTAATTGGGGATAAATGTATGTTTAGTGCTTAAATATGGTCATTAATGTGATTTTGGTTCTCAAACTATTTAAAATTATACTTTTGATTTTCAAACAATTTAAAGTTGTAATTTTAGTATCAAACTTTGACTTTTTTTATGTACTTTTGATTATTCCGTTAACTTTTTCATTAAATTTAATGAAAATTTTATTTAAAGTGGAAAAATTGCTACTTTCCTCTCATTTTGTGGTATTTTTAAAGTTGTAATCCAATGTGCTCATTTTTTCTATTTTTCTTCAAACTTCAAAAGATAATAAACAAAAAAAATTAATTTAAGCAACAAACTTTTTAAATAATCTTAACAAAACATGTCAATAAAAACATGCATGATTCAATTTTTGGTGGCCGACAGTCCCTTCACAGTAGTTTCTACCTACCAGTTGAAGATGAAATTTTCCACAAAGTACGTGTGGGAGAGGTCAGGTGCGACCAGAGAGCGGCTTAACAATGCTATAACTTACCAATAAAACAGGCTAACCTTGGAAAGAGAGAGAAGAGAAAAGAGGAGTAGGGACAATGCGAAGAGGTTAAGAAAGGAAGACCGAAAGAATGGAGCCAGTGGAGGAGTACAAAGAGGTCGAGCTCGTGCCAGGGAATTCAACAAGACGACCAGAATTGGATTGCAGATGACGTCTGAGTGAGAGATGATGACCATTGATTTCTTGAGGAAGAATAATGACATGTTCATATGAAGTCCATCAGACATTAAGGGTATAGATTTTGAAATCATAATGCATCGACTCAATATAGATCCTCAAATCAAGCGAATAAAACAGAAGAAGAGGGTGTTCGGGGTCGAAAGGAACAAGATTATTGAAGAGGAAGTCAGCAAGTTACTACAAGTCCGAGATACAATACACGCTTGGTTGTCCAACGTCGGGATCGTGTCTAAAGCCTGGAAGGTCGTTACAAGGTTGTGAAGGTAAAAAATAAGGGGGCTTATACCCTCCAAGATATGGAAGGAAAAGACCTACCCAGGCAATGGAATATTCACAACCTGAAAAAATTTTATGCATAAAGCAAAAAGGCAGGCTGTGAGCTCTGAAAAGGACAAGTGCAGAGCTTCGTGACCTGAGAAAGGTCTGCTTTGTTTGCAAAACCTTGCGATCCAGGAAAGACCTTGAGTTTGATGAGATGTCTGAAAAAGACTTATGAATTGTAGACGACCTGGAAAAGGTCAGTATTACACCAAGATGTAATTCAGGATTTCACGTCGAATATTACAACCTGAAAAAGGTCATGTAAATTTGATGATTGAAGCTTGGAAAAGGCTCTCTTTTGTAAAAAAGTCTGTGAAAGACCACAGTCTACCAAACTGTTCTTTATAAATAAATCTGAAAAAGGTTATTTTTTAATTAAATAAATTTTGTAGCTTGTAAGGGGTCCTACCTACTATTCGATTATGCATTGCAATCTAAGAAAGATCATCCTTATCAAAGGTATGCCTGCGATCTGAGAAAGATCATCTTATTTAAAGATATTTTTACGATCTGAAAATATTCATCTTTATTAAAGGTATTACTACGATCTGAAAAAGATTATTTTTATTAAAGGTATTATTGCGATCTAAGAACAAGGTCAGTTTACAGTAGATTATTTTAAAAGTCTGGAACGATTTCCAGGCAAAATAATATCATTTTCATTCGTGGTGATCAATGCATGTACAAAAGTGAGCTATTGATAAGTTTGTCAATCCATTTACAAAATCAAATCGCATATACATCTACTTGGGCAAAAGATTGTTGAGATGCCTATGCGATCTAAGATAATGAGTGAATTCTATTCTAGAAGGCTTACTTTTGATCATCATCTCGATCTTCCATCTCCACTAGCAGACAGGCAAACTCATCTTTGGTGGTAGGGGTCTTGGGCTCAGCGGGGTAGGGCTCCAAGTTTCCATCTAAAGCAAGTCGAGCTGGGCTTGGTCGAACCCTTCAACGAATCCATTAAGTTTTTGGATCTGCGACTGGCACTTCTCGAAGCCCATGATCGTGAAGTCCGTAGCCTTGGTCTCCACTGCATCATTGAAAGCAGGAGCCTTCATGAAGTCCCGAGCCCCCTGCAAACGAGCTTGGACAAGGGCATACTTGTGTGCATTTGATTGAAGGTAAGTTAGACGACCTTCAGTCATTCCAGCTTCGCGACCAGCCGCGAAGCCCTCCTGTTTACCTGCCTCCAAAGCCATCCGACAATCTCTTTCAGCAGCAGCCATGGCCTATTGAAATTTCTGAGTAATATCAGCTAACTTTTGCTCCAGTTGAGATCGCAGGTTATTTTGCTCATTATTTTGCTTTGAAATTGGAAGAGTTGCTGCTCGAGCTCAGCAATCTTGGCATCACCCAACATCTTTTCATGACGCCACATCGAGCATTGCAATAAGAGATTATGGGCAAAAGCGATTGCCTACAAAACATCTAAGTGTTAGATAAAAAAAGAAATATGATCAAGGAGAAGAGATCGAAAGTGTTCCTCCACCTGAGTATGTGAGGTTTGGGCCAGGACCATCACTTTCCAAGCATGATGCCCTATATAACTCCCAAAAGTCCTGGCCTACCCTTGTTCAAAGAACGTTGCTGGTGGTGGAGATCGCCTAGTTGGGGATTAACTTGTCCCCTGTCATCTTAGCCACCCTGCTGTTAGGAGATCGTAGTGTTTCCCTGGCTTGTTGCCAAATTTCTTCTTGGTTCGTAGCTTGTCGCGGTTTTGCGCTTTGTTGCTCAATCTGTTGCCTCGCGAGCCTCTTGTCTCTTCTGCCGAATCGATTTGGATGAGTGGGAGCTTTTACTTTGGCTCTTACTTTTGCTCTTCCCTTTAGCCCTCTTCCTCTTCCTATTATTTCTTGGGTCAACAAGGGCCTCTAATATTTCGACCTAAGTATCGGGCGATTGTTCCTCAGGGAGTTCAATAGAGGAAGGGGCAGCTTGGGCATTTTGGGTCCTCCCACTGGCAACCTGGATTTCAAGGTGGGCGGCAACAAAAGACCCAAGAATGTCGTGCGAAGCACTCTCGGGAGTAAGGGGTCGAGCCTAAGCCAACTCTTGGGAACAATAGGGGGAAGGGTACCCTTCGTGGCCCTCACTTTGTTTTCGATTCAAGCCAACATGATAATAGATTCTGCAAAGAAAAGTTAACTAAGTATAAGCAAAAGAATGCGATCGAATAAAGAAAAAGACAGAGAGCTAGTCACCTAGAGAACCCTAATAGGAATGGCTGCTGGGGAGAGGCCTGCGAGCTTTAAAACCTTATCTACCAAAAGACGTTTTGGTTGATACCAATATAAGGTGACATAGTTTATGAGGTTTGTCCAGCCCCTCCCTAAATGTTTTGGGCTCTAGCTTTGTAACGTGCCAATCGCATTGAAAGGACCATTTTTTACTAGGAAGGGTCAAATGAAAATGAATCTCTCACGCCAAGGACCTACAATAGAGTTGAGATCACCTAAGTATCGACAGTCCTCACGGAAAGTAAGGTAAAACCAGCCCCTCTCACCCGATCTCTTTGAGGTTGTGAATGATTAAAGCGATCAGAAATTATCAAAAGAAGGGGGAAAATCTAAATGTTGTATAACTATGAGGAAGAGTAAGATATGACTGATCGAATTGGGAGATAGTTGCATGGGACAGAGATCTAATCTAGTAAGAATGTTATGCATAGTGCGAGGTAAAGGGAAGCAAATACCTGCTTCTAAATGAAGAATTGAGATAGAACAGAACCCCTCAGGGGGGCGGTGCATCCTACCAAAAGAACATGGAATCAAAATTTCATAATTATGAGGAATGTAATATTTCTTTTTCAATTGTTGAATTGGGGTTCTAACAGTGCTAACGATCCCAGCTTAGGAATCCTTAGCCATCATGTGATCGTATTTTTCTTTAAGGGAATGTCGTCAGAATCAACCAACTCCACTAACTAAGCAGTGGTCGGGACCCTTCGACGAAGAGAAGGAGATCGTTGAGATGTTTATAGGGGAACCAGGACCATGTGAAGTACCTACGACCTCCTTAGGGGAGGCCGCGATCGACCCCGAGGTTGAACTCGAACTAGAACTGGACACCGAACTAGAGGAAGACATTTAAGAGCAGGAAAAAAATTAAGTACCTGGAAGAAAGGGAGACTGAGAACGAGGACGATCTTCGGAAGAAGCTCGAAAGCGATTGCATAAGGGGCAATCAAGAGGGTCAAATAAGGGCCTATATATAGGGGAAAAGTGAAAAAGCGCACCTTTTCAGGAGCAACAGGATGATGACACGTCAACGATGATCTAGGCTGAGGGATAACGATCTGACAAAGGATTGATCGACTTCTCTAAGTGTAATTAATAATACTAGAAATAGGGGAGTAAGGATAGGGGTAATAACCCCTCTTTTTGAACAGTGACAAAAATACCCCTCAATCTAAGGCAAATTACAAAAATGGGACAAGATCCGCATGCTAATCAGCGGGTTTGGTCGCCAACCGACCTGCTCTATTCGACCCGAACTGAGACCCGGACAATTGGCCGTTGGATCTTCTAACAGGCTCTCTTCCAGATATTGCCACATGGAGCAATCCTATATGGTATGAAAAGTTATAAATTTCACCAATCATGAGTATTTATGGTATGTGCATTTAATGTTATTTCGACTACGTTAAGCCTTCCAAATCGTATTCGACCCCACTTTTTCTAACTTAAGTATTGGCGGGGCCTTAGTTGGGGGTTTCCCAGCAAGTCTGACGTGTTTTTCTGTTTTCAGGATCCACTTTACAGGAAGCTTTGGATCGCTGCGACCCGATCTACAACCATTTGTGGCCACAACCTGACCTATTGTTAGCGACCTGGATCAATATATATCTACAAATTCTCATAAAATTAAAATATGCAATATAAATAATATCAAGATAAAATATAAAATAAGCATGTCTTACAATATTTTTACCAAATATAGCTTAAAAATTATACATAATCAGTTTATCTTAAAAGTACTCAATGAAAAAAAAAATAATATTCAAATTAATTAAATCATTTTGATCATCTCCCTAATTTTTAGTAATTTCTTCTCAAAATTTTTAGTTTCAGATGAGTAGGTTAATTCTTTTTATTTTTTATTAAGCTCAAACTTTTCTTAAAAAGAATAGCCCAAATTTTTTGAAATTATAAAAAGAAATCGAATATGTGTATAAAATGTGTCCGACATGCCATCGGTGTGTGCCGACACCGTGTTTTTTCTTTTATTTTTTAATTTTTGGACATGCCATCCGCATATCCGGCACTACGTCCGACACTGCATCGAATAATTTTTAGGAGTGTTAGTGTATTATAGGCCTTCAGTTAGAGATAAATTTATTTTCAAGTTAAAAACTGCAATATGGTTTTTTTTCTTTTCTCAGGATGGAAAGACAATAAAATTTTTATAAATTAATAATGTGGGGAACACATAATTTTATTTATTTAAAGAGATATTAATTAATTAATAAATTAATAATTTATTAATTTAAAGAGATTTTGTTCGATTCAATGAACCTATATTATTTTTCATGAATAAAACATACACATTGTTTTGACTAATTAAACAATATTCATGTGTAATTAAATATAATATATCCCCTTAAAGTTAGAGATGAAATACAACTAGATTTAAATTTTAAAAAGAAGCAAACATCAATATAATCATATTTTATTAAATTGTCCTTGTTATATTTATAATTTACTAAAATTATTACTTTAAAATATTAAAGGGACCATAAATTTATATAAGTCTTTCAAAAAATTATTATTTTTATTAATTTTTCGAATTATTAATTAAAAAATTATTTTTTTAGTCCTTTAAGCTTGCCTGCTATTAATTTTAGTCCTTTAAATTTATCAGTTTTAGTTTTAGTCCGAAAAACTTTCAAAATTACTTAATTTTAATCATTTGACCCAAATTCGAACAATTTTACCCCTACATTATTTTTCAAGAGTACTTTTAATCCATATATATATCCATTCATTTACATCTCGTAGCTAATGCTCGCTTAGAATTGTATAAGAGTATTGAAGAAATATTTGTTTATATTACACTTAGATCATTATGATGGATTATTTTCTTTATCTTCAAAAAGACAAAAAAAATCATAAATTAGACTAAAGGGTCAAATCTATCCAAAATCGATAGATAAGGGACTAAATCTAATATTGTCTAAAATAATGAACCAAAGTGAATTCAAGCCAAAGTTATAGAAATTTTCTCTTTTTTATTAATTTAGACCTTGGACTCAAGTCGGAACTCAAAAAATATTAAAAAAATTATTAATTTGTCGAATAGTAATTGATAAGAATTTTAAATTAGTTTTGGGGTGTAATGTGTAATTTAGCCATAAGACTTTTCCAACCATTTCTGTTATTTCTGATTCAATTTGAACATCTAAAGTTCCTTTTCTTCTATCCACTCATCATTACATGGCCCAAATATCGGAGAGGAACAGAAGACGAAAACGTCAATGCGACTTTGTTGATTGAGTGGATCGGCGCACGTGCAATCATGCAGCACACAATTATTAGAGAAGTGGGACATGTAAAGAAAGTATCCAAAATCTTGGTTGGATTGTAGCAATGGTCCTATATTTTAAATTATTGGACCTATTTTTTCAAATAGGATTTGAGAATAAAATTCGTATTTTACAAATTTAAATTTTTTGGGTTGGGAAAAAGGTAAAAGGTAGGAATGAATTATTATAAATATAATTAAATAAAATTAATATAAAAAATTAATTTTTTTATTATAAAAAATTATTTACCACGGCTAAGAGCTATGGAAAAAATATTCGTCATGGCTTTTAGTCATGAAAAATATTTTAACTACCCTCGAAAAAACCCCGACTAGCAATCATTACATTGTCATGGTCAATAACTATTTGCTACAATTATTTATTATTAAACATTAGTCATAGTTAAATGCTATATTTCTTGTAGCGAGTATTTTATGTAAAAAGTTGCAAGTTTACTTATAATAAAATGTGTTAAGAGTATTTGAAATAAATGTATGAAGAGGAGAAAATTTATCTTTGGAGGATTTGAAGAAAAAATTGTTGTATCGACTATTTACGACAAAATTTCCTCATATACCCCTAAGATATGAAGATGTTTGAGAGAAGAAAATATTCAAGGATATAATGGTCCAATTAAAAAATCTAGATATTTACAAGAAGAACGAGAAGTCGCACAAATCGATATATTAGTGCTTTCACCTTTTGGCTTGAAATTGTTTAAGTTTAGTGGTTTAAAAATAAAAGTTGGAATTGACCGCAGTCTTTTAACTTATTCTGATCTGAATTTTGATAAGTTATTTTTCGAAAGAAACCTTGTTGCACAAAAAGGAATTCAAGACCCTATCATTGAATCGGAGTCCTTCACTCTAATCAATCTTATATGTAGGAAGAAGAATCCTCCGAGAACCCTCCCGTCTACAATGATTGACTGCTGGAAGATATTGAGTAATTTCCAATGTGCTATTGTAATCATCTTTTGTTATAGAGACGCTAATACAATGTCGGACTGTCTAGCGAAGCATGCAACTCTAAGAATTTTTGCAAATATTGTTTATAGTAAATGGGACTTTTTGAGCCCCTCTTTGCACTTTGATTATGTAATTTTTTTTATAAGAGTACTATGTGAATGCTAACCCAGAAAAGATAAAATCGTAATTTCGGTCCCAAAGTACTATAACTTAGTTTGTAATATTAGTCTCATACTTTCTAAAATAGTCAATATTAGTCTCATACTTTCTAAAATAGTCAATATTAGTCCTACATTTTACGGAACCTACATTTTAGGGAAACGGTGCAAAGTTAGTCCCATCATACAAAATTGCAACATTTTGGCACTAACTTGACACCATTCTTCTAAAATGTGGGACTAATAATATTGTAATGATAGGAGTGATTTTATATTTTTTTAAAATATGGGATTAATATTAATTATTTTAAAAATTAAAGGACTAATATGACATACCATCGTATATTTTGAGACCATAATTGCAATTTTCTCCCCAAGAAATGAGTAATTGTTGGGTTAGCTTTGTGTGGGCAACGGAGGGAAAAAGGAAAGGATAGTAATTAAAGATCGAAGAGAAGTGATTCCAGTTTCCAGAAAGGGCCTCTTGCCCTCGATTTTTGGCCTCTGCACGTGGGGGTGGGGATGCCCATCTCTTACACCTCTACTGTTGCAGAGAGAACAATTCATCACTTTGTTGGGGTGCACACCACAACACAGAGTCAACCACTTTTTCTCTACAGTTTTGCTACTGCCCAATAGATATTTCTACAAGGTGCATTTAACTTACAATTGTTCCTCTCTCTCCATTTATAATCGACACAAATTTTGAATATAAAAAAATAAATTATAATAATAAAAAATTATGGACAAATGTTTTAACTTTAAATGGAAAAGTTAGCATTTGATACTGAAGATTATCCTCTAATTTTAATCCAAGGCCTAAAAGTTGGGTTTCGACTCGTATTTGTAATTTCATTCAACTTTGTATGACAAACCATGTTGACTAAGGGAATATTCTTGCTCGAATCAAGTTTAGTCGAATCAAACCAATTATAGAGTAAGTGTATGACACTTATTAATTATATGATTGATCACTTTTTTTAATTGAATGCCAATCATATTCAAGTTTGACCGAGCCGTGTTCGTAAATGGATCAATAGCAATCCCATGGCAGATTTCTTTTGTGTTTTTTCTTTGGGTAAATTCCAACTACCTCCTCTAAGGTTTGACATAATTACGAATACCCCTTTGTTGTTTGAAAAATTATAAATACTCCCCTTAATTAAAAATAATTTTGTAGCCCCTAGACTGTGAAGTAAACATTACTATTTATCCTGATTGAATTTTTTAAAAAGATAATTAAATAATTTGAAAAAATATAAAAAAAATTGAGAGTAGATAAAATAAGTAATCTAAAGGGAATATTAATTCAGAAAAATATTTTAAAAAATTTTAAATTTTATATAATTATAATTTATAATCCAAAAGGGTATTTTGGTCACTTTCCCATCAGTCATTAAAATCAGAGGGGTATTTGTAATCTTTTAAACAACCAGAAAGTATTTATAATTATGTCAAACATTAAGAAAAATGATTGTAACTTACCCTTTTTTTGTTTTTGAATTATATCTCATATTCTATCCTTATGGTCAATAAACTTGGATATAAATGATGCCTTTCATCTTTCCACATCAGTCGGGCTGGTCAAGAATCATTGAGGTCTATTACAAGGTCTAATTACTATAGAGGTGCTGTCGGGACAAGGTGTTATTTCTTTGTATATGTTTAGAAAAGATTACATAGCAAGGTTTCACTTTTGATGCACTTATATCAAGTTTTCTAGTGATTTTGGTCTCGACAGATGGTTGCTTTCCTGTCGTCGGTTTCTCCTGTCAACAACAAAGTTGTCTGAATTTGTGTGTGCCTCCTCAGAACATCTAAGATAAGATGTTAACTCTGGAATACCCATGAGTCCTGCCTTTTGGCAAACTAATTATACTTTGTTGGAAAAGTTTTAGTTCGGATAATTTGAACCAATTTTATAATAAGTATAATATATTTGACGTGTGATTGGTGTATTATTACACTTGTTCTGTGATTGGTTTAGTTCGATCAAACTTAACGCGGACAAAAAATTTCTGTTGTTGACTAAGTTCCCGAAATTTGATATGAACTTCCTGTATGAATTACAAAATTGTATAATTCCTACAGAATAATGAAAACAATTCTATCAAGAAAATAATATAATGGCTGGTGAAACATGTTATAATAGCGACTGAGTCTACACTACAAGAAAATGATTTAATAGTTATTAAAAAACTTGATGCTAAAATCAGCGACAAGTTAATTTTAGCAATGGTTGCTAATCTACACTATTTTAAAAAATTCGTTGCTAAAATTTTTTTGTAAGTAAATTTTTATTTCTAAATTCAGTAATAAGTAAATTTCTTGTATTAAATAATATAAATTAGCAACGAACATTTTACTTGCTAATTAGCTTGAGGCTAATTTTTTTCCTTGCAATTTTCTAGTAGTGCTATTGGTTGCTGAGTTTCATGTTTTTATGTTGTTTGATGGATGACTATCCGATCTTTGTAAGACGAAAAGTTATGATTATTTTATATGGGATTAAAGCTCTATGAGTTTAGTTTCAAATAGTCCAAGTTTTAAGTCTATTGAAAATATTTGGAGAAAATTATGACTATTTTACTAAAGACTGCCAGAAACAGAGAATGATACTTAGAATTCTGTTTTTGCATTTGTTTCATGTATGAAACTTTATTCTTATTAGATGATGGTTACACTTATAATACAACTGTATAAGCAATCAATTTGCAGCAACATATTATAATAACTAGATTCTGCTCTGTTTTTTCTAAACCAAAACACCATAATACACTAAAAAAATTTAGATTTTCAGCTATGGTTAATTATTATAGTTAAAAGAAGAAAAATCGTGGCAAATATAAATCAACTACGGCTTCGCAACGGCTGTTAGCCGTTGTTTCTACAGGTGTGGTCAAAACATTAGCCATAGCTAAAATTATGACAAATGTTTTGGCGCTATGGTTAAAAACTATTGGTGAATATTGATCAATCGTGGTAAAAATTTAAGATTTTATTTAACCGTGGTTAATAGTATTAATTTATTACAGATTTCAAGCCGTGGACATTCATAATACAGCGAAAACTTATTTTTTTTTTTGTTGTGCCAATCCAAAACGAGTTTTTGGGTACAAAAGCGAGTGATAGTTCTACAGACCAATTGGTGTGCATGAGAAGACAAAATGTCTTAGATCCTTCAATCCTTTCAATTCTAATATAATCAGCTCATGTCATCCATGCACATGAATGTTTATATTAGGTTCCGGAGAAGGATTAGCACCGCCTCCCGGACCCTCCCTGTCGATCCGCCAGTGGACTAAACCTTCCGTTAACAAGAACCACGGAAACAAAACCAACAATAAGTATTTTTACGAAGCACAGAGTGACCGTATTGAAGATTAGAAAGTTATATCGAACACAAGACGTTAGAAACTTAATGCGCACCTTGAACGCTCGAGAAGTCTGAAATTCTTGCTTCAGTGCAAAGACACAACAAAATGAAGGCTATGATCAGAATATAGATGGCAACATGCTTGCAAAGACTCCTCATCTTTGACTGTATCGTTTAGCTTTTCTGCTGAACTTTTAGCATGGTAAACGCCACTTTATAATGAGTGATTGATCTGATCTCGGCCTCAGGATCCGCAGATTTGATCTGAACCAGCTGATACTGAAAGTCAAGGTCAAGAGAGCAGACAACATCAACAAGTCAAATTCTAGGGGAGGTGGGGAGATATGTTCTGTTAGGTCACAACCCCAAGTGTGAGGTAATCATCTTTTACCAGTTCAATCTGAATTGATGTTTAGAAGAGACTGAATAATTGTTCCTTAAACATAATTAAATATATGGAATCTGCACAAGTGATTGAAACAAGATCAAATGCAATATTTACTTTGACATTTTTTATTCATTTTTTAAGGTGCACAATGGGACGAGTCATTATAGAACTAACACGAAGTAGTCCAAAAAAAGGACTGGCAAATTTAGTATTCATGACCGGTCCCGACCTCTAAATGGGCCCCCAATTAATTGTATTATTTAAAACTCAGGCTCGAGCAACGGATCGAGACCGATTGAGGCCCAGTTGGGTAGTACTTGGGCCTATTTTATTTTAATTTTTTCTGCTTTGGGCTGAGCCCAAACAACAATATATCGTGTGGCTTCTGTCCAAACAAAAGATGGGGCTGGTCTGGGCCCAATTCTCCATTGCAACTAACGATCACAAATATTGAGCAAACTTTTTGCGTTTTTCCTATTCTTTTAGAGCCTAAGTATTGAGTCAAAATCATTGTTATCTTGCCTTTTTTATTTTATTATATTGGCTATAAATTTAGAGATAATTTTGTATCATTTTCATCAAAATCACTCTCTTTTCTCTCAATTCTCTGAACTTGTGATTGTAAGTTCTAATACTTCAAGTCGATCTCGGCAATTGACTTTGAAGATCTCGTCAAATATTGGGTAACATTATTCCGTAATCTTATAATTATTTGATTGTTTTATTTATTATATTATTTGATTTTTTATTAATAAAACAAGATCGTACAGTACAACAGTGCTCAACTGGTGATTTTTCCCTCGACAGACCAAGGGATACGCCATAATCTATATAACGGACATGAACTAACAAAACGAGATAAATGAACACTGATAATCCTCTGTCTAATATCTTCCACAATGATGGTGGCTATGATGCTCGGTGGTCGTTCCTCGTATGCTCAAAGAATCTCAAATTTCGTTCCCTCCAAATATGGTAAATGTAAGCAGCAAGGAGTGCACGATAAGCCAAGTTAATGATATGTTTTCCTCTCCATTTCCTTGCAGCCCACTCAATATCCCGTGGCCACTCTCTATTAGGCCATTCAAACTGAACAAGCCGCCGAATCGCTATCAGACATCTTCTGACAAAATAGATGAGTATGTGTACTATGTTATTTGTTATTATTTAAGCACTTAGTTCTGTAAATTAACACAACAACCTCTAGGAGTCGTAATCTTCCACTAGTAGAAATACAACCAGTAAAATTTGGTATAGTTTTTAATATTAATACCGGAACAAGAACCTGCGATGTCTTACATTTGTAAAGAGAAGTTTTAGACATGCAAAAAATAATTGTATCGAAACTTTAACTAGACGCGTTACTTTGTATTTTTCTTATTGGGATAATGTCGATGGACCTCTGGCTCCTTCACAATACATTTGCGAAGAATCCCAAGTAATCCTTCTAACAATTTTATGGGTGTTCATATTGCGGATGCTGTTCTTGATTGTTAATTCGTAATGATTCTTTTGACAATGCAACAAATAATTCAAAAGTTATTTGATATCTAAACCAATATTTAAAATCGTGTTTGGTGAAAAATTATTTCATATTAGTTGTACTTGTCATAATTCATATATATATTACATCTTTGTATAAAGGTTGATTTAGATGCTACAGCCCCTACTGTAGAAAGAATTATAAATTGTCTATCAAACATTATGTTCTCATCCGGAACAGCTAAAAAAAAAATAGGAGATAGGTACATATTAGCAAAAATGACTTTTTTGTAGTACTATATATATATATCTGACTAGGTGAAATTCCACATCTATAATGCTAAAAGAAACATATCCACAATTATACAATAATTGCATAAATTTTTAAAAAATTAGAAAACTATGAAAATATTGAAAATTAGCAGAAAATTGTTAAATTTGTAAGAAAAAATTTAAATACTTTTAAAATTATAAAAAATTATTACAATTTATAATAATTGCAGAAAATTATTAAAATTACCAAAAATTTTAAAAAATTACTAGAAATACTTATAAAACTTACACAAAATTTTTAAACATCTCATAAAATTAAGAAAAATTTCGGAAAAGTTTTGAAAAATGGGGGAGTAAAATACGAAGAAAAAGGTAGGATCACAAAACTAGGGAAGAAAAAGAAAAAAAAAATCGATTACTTACCTCTACTGGTGACTGCGGTTGACAGCGGCGGGCGATAGCCGTCGGCACGGCGAGGCGAGGGGTGGGGGGTTAGAGGAAGAGAGTGAGGGAGAGTGAGGGAGAAGGAAAAGAAAAAATCTGTTAAGTGTTGCATATATATTAATTTTTGGAACGGGCTTTTTTTAAAAGATCGTTCCTAAAAACAAAAACGATGTCGTTTAATCCAAAAACGACATCGTTTTGGAGCATTTTTAACATAATCGTTCCTATTTTTAAAAAAAAATCGTTCCTAATTATGTGCCAAAATTATTTTCCCAAAAAAATAAAAAATATAGAAAAAATCGTCACAGACATGTTAATGATAAAAAAAAAATAGACCATAAATTAATTAAGGCCATTGAAAACGTATAATGCTTTGAATTAAATTGATACATGTTCAAAAGATCAAGTACATTTGTATATATAAGATTGTTAGTCTTACATAAATGTAAGTAGGATCTTATACTGTTGTATTGATCGCCTAATCAGACAGTTAAAATTTCAATCAGACCGTCGAATATTATTGAATCGACAAAATACTGTAATTCGATGAAGTTTTAGACTTTTTTGTTATACAGATACTAAGATATCGTATCTGATACACAACCAATAAGGTTAAAAACAATGCAACTGTTCATTAGACCATGTGATTTTAGACTAGACCGCTAGATATGTTCACATATGGAAAGTATTGTTATGCGTTTAAGTTTGGATTTAATCAGGTTCCCGTATGTTGAGATATCATAATCCAGAAGTGAAAGAGGAATCTGTGGACACATTTAGGAACGATTTTGGAACTCATTTAGGAACAGTTTTTGTTAATCATTTTAGAAACATATATTTATGCATTTAGGCACAGTTTTATATAAATTCATTTTAGGAACGGTCAAATATTAAAAAATTATTCCTAAGTTTGATTTTGCCTCCACTTTTCATTTGGTGCGAAATTAATTTTTTTTAAACTGATTTTGGAACAATTAGAATAAATTGACTGTTCCTAAATTTTGATTTTTCCTCCTTTTTTATTTAGGATATTGCAATCTATTTAGGTACGATTTTTTTTAAAGTCCGTTCAAAGTTGGAACGACATTTGGAATGGTTTGTTGGTTTTTGGACCTTTCCTAAACAGAAAAATATTATTTTTTTGTTTTAAAAGATAATTTTATTTGTGTGAGAATATTATTTGCAAATTGTCCTCAAAATTCGCTCCAAAAATCGTTCCAATTTATAGCGGGTTTTGGAATGATTTTTGAAATACATTACTTTTTAAGTAAAACTCATAATTTGAAACAATTTTTGGCATAATTGATTAAGTGTGTACTAAAACCATTTCAAATTGTACTTTATTTTGGAGTACATTTTCTAACTGTCGTCTTTTGGACATCCTTTGTCATACATATAGAAACGGTCATTGCAATACCATCCCTAATTCTAATAATGTGTTCTAAACAGAGTTCCAAACATTAACTGTTACTATTTTGGAATGGTCTTTGGAACGGATCTCGTAACTGTTAGTTTGGAACACATGTTGGAATGATTTGACTGTTCCAAAATTACAATCCAAAAAAATGTGGATCATGACGTCATCTATCAATATCCGTTCCTCATATATTCCAAAGCCCGTTCCAATATGGAACTGATTTTGGAACGGTTTCCTTACCCGTTTGAAACCCCGCGTTTTTCTGTAGTGCTGAATAAGTGGCATAGTTGACGGGAAAAAGTGATGTCTACTCATAAAAAGAAAAAAACAAAATTGCAACTTTGGTCTCAAAAGAATGGATTATTTCAACTTTGATCCCACACTTTAATGAATTATATTTTTTGGGTACAAATTCAATTAAAAATTGCATCATTAGTCTAAAAACGTGGTAAATTTGGTCCTCTTTGGCAGTCCGCATCGTAAACCAACAGCACAACCTACGTGATATTCACTGCCGTTAGCCGGTGAGTTTTGAAAGGAAAAATCGTCATTTGACCTTTACGTGCATATAGTAGAAAGAAAAGCCAATTGGGTGGATTTGGAGAGAATTTTGGGAGGCGTAATTTGGACTTAAAAACTTCCGTTTTTTTTTTTTTATTACTATTAGGACTGTTGTTTGGCTTTTAATTTACTTTATGCGTGTGAGGCTCATGTAATAATTTTCTCTCCCAAAAATCACTAGCAAACAACCGCATGAAATTACGTGGGTTGTGAGCTAATGATGGATTGAATAAATTACTAGATTTGATATATTTTTGGACCAACAATACAATTTTTAATGAAATTTATAATTAAAATTTCATAAGACGCGGCACCAAAATTAAAATGACTCAATCTTATATTGCAATTTTGCAGTCGAAATTATGGTCAACCATTAGCATTTCACAACAATTAGTGGGAAGGACCATATATATATGTATGAAATATATGGACCTATTCTTTGAGACTACAATTTTCAATCTTGCCATTAGAAATACAGCGTTTTCAGAAAGCCGAGGTGTAATTTGGAGGGTAGTCCGTGTAACTGAGCCAAACTGCGAAATTTCATGTAAAATGCCGGTGAGTTCCCTGGAAATATTCCAAGCTGACTAAGAGGTTGGAAAACCACAAACAAAAAACAAATATAGACGTATTTCCGTTTGATACAAGCAAATTCAACATGAAAGTGACTCCAAAACACAATATTATATTAACATTACATAAGAATTAAACTCTCTCTCTCTCTCTCTCTCTCTCTCTCTCTATATATATATATATATATATATATATAAGCAGGTTTTTGTTGGAGGATAAGCCTCTAAAAATATCCTTTTGGCTAAAAGCCTCTGAAAATATCCTTTTGGCTGGATCAAAATGGTTAGACTCTTAGCTTCTGCAAATGGTGGGAATGTGGCAAGTGAAGCAGCTGCTCTTCTCTTCCAGGGTTCAGGGCTGCTGTACATTCTTGGCATGATTGCTTCTTCCATTTCAATCATGTCCATGCTTATCATTGCTTGTGCTGATCACCCCAGCTCCGGCACGCACAGGAAGAGAAGGGGTCGCACTGGTGGTGGCGGAGGCGGAGGCTGCGGTGGTGGTGGCGGCTGCGGGGGCGGCGGCGGCGGCGGCGGCTGTGGTGGTGGGGGAGGGGGAGGTTGACCTGGTTCAAGTCGTATTTTGTCTGTCAGGATTGGTAAATGGAGCATCCCTTTTGTGTTTTTTTCTAGTATATATGTCATATATGTCCAAGTTCAACATTATGTTTGTATAATTAATTTACGTATAACTGTCTTAATTGTTTTGTTCAATTTCTGTCCGTATTTTGTAATTCTGATGTTTTCTATTTAAGGAACTTCCACTTGTTATCTACTTTATTATGCAGCCAATTAATTTGCATTTTTTGTCCGTTCATATTCTTTCTTACTTAATGGGATTTGTTATGTTATTAAATAAAATTATGCAAGACTAATTTCGTTCAGTATTAAAAAAGAGAATTGGCCATATATGAAATATTAAATGAAAACATTAAAATTGCACAAATTAATATGTATTAAATAACAAGACTTTTTATTGATCACTGTGATTTTTCTTATTATTTTAATAGTACTAATAATTATCGTGCAAATTAAAAATTGTTTATAAATCATAATTAAAAACAAAAAGAATTATATATATATATATATATATAACCATGGACAATTATTGATATTTATGGTGACTTAACAAATATAATAATTGATGGAAAATGTTGATGACGCAAAGTCATCATCCAATAATGTTCTGACAACCAATTAGGCATTCCATAGTTGAAGTGATGTACTATTTGGTTGAAATGATGTGTGTTATTTGATGAAAAGTCATATTTTTTTACAAACATATCTTTTCAAATTTGGACATCTTTATTCAACAACAAATTTTTCAACTTCTATAAATAGGATCCTCTTTTTCATTTCATTAATTCAATTAAGAAAAAACATTCTAGTACTGTAACATTTGTTTCCTTGTGAGAAAGCTTCAAAATATTCATTTTCGTTTGTTCTTTCTCAAAATTTATAGTGCTAATACTCTTAAAATTGTATCTTAAGAAAAAAATTACCGTCACCATCAGGATCGGTACGAGATGAAATTATCTTAAAAATAAAAATTTCAACTTTTATCTCGACTCCCTATAGAGAAAATTGCAATTTACATCTCATAACTTAGCTCACTTGCGGTTTCGATCCCAATATTTTACACTCAGCATATTTAGTCCTAGAAATAAAAAAAATTACAATTTATGTTCCATCACCAAATTTCGTTAAATTGTTAACGGAAGGAGTACGTGTCATGCAGGTGATGTGCTCCTTCGCTAGCAATTTAATGAAAATGGATAATGGGACGTAATGTTTTGGACTTGTGGGACTAAATCCCACGAGTCGTACAATAATGGGACCAAAATTACAGATGAACTAAGTATGAGACCTAAATTGTAATTTTTCATACAGATGGCAAATGAAAAATGGGAAATGGGGGTGTGGCCTTGTATAAAAGATATTTACATGACTTATGTCCAGTGGACCCAATTTCAAATTGGGTCACATTCAAATAATGTAAATGTCCGTCTAATTCATACTAAAATATTTCTTCCGTATCTCTTTTTCTCACTCTAAATAAAATTATAGTTTCCAAAAAATAATTATTTTTTGTGTGTGTATATTTTTATATCGCAATTTTTGGACATAGTTGTAATGAATTAGTTGTGTTTAGCCCATAAAAAAGTTACAAAGTTTAGCTAAAATAAGATGTCAGTTGATTCAGCCCATAAAAAGAATAAATTACAATCACATCTCTTGAACTTTGTTACTTATAAATGTGTCTCATTAATTAAAAAAGTTATAAATATTACTCTAATTTTAATATTCATCTAACAACGAGCTTATTCAGTCAGCCTCAATCATATTTCTATCCGTTGATTAGAGCAGCTGTTCATATGATCTAATATGTTGATTAAAGGAAAGAAACATTTAAGAGATAAGGGAAAGCAAATGACAAATTGCGAAAAACTTGCAATTTACATCCCATAACTTACCTATTTGCAATTTTGGTCCGATTATTTTATGACTCAGCGGATTTACTCCTATGAGTCCAAAGAAATTGCAATTTACGTCCCATTACCCATTCCGTTAAGTTGCTAACAATTTAACATAAATTGGTAATTGGATGTAAATTATAATTTTTTTTACTTATGAAACTAAATTTGCTAAGTCATAAAACAATAAGACTAAAATTACAAATGAGCTAAGTTATGAAATATAAATTGCAATTTTTCGGCCTAATATACCATTACCAATATATCTTTACTTTTAACAACAAATTTTATATACATATTACATGTGAGGACCGCATTCACCGCAACATATAATACTCAGTATCATTTATTATATTAAAATATTAAGATTTGTTCAAACCAAAATCAATAATTCTAAATCAAATGTATGTCTTAGTCAAAACCTATTATTAATCGCAAGAAACATTTATTAATTAATTCCATTTTTCTATCTGACTTTAAATTTTTAATTTAGAAATAATTATGCCATCTATGAAATCAATACTTCAAATATTTAAAAATTTATTGAGTAATAAATCAACACCCATAAAAATAGCACAATTGTCCAAGAATCTATCTTCCCAAGTTTCCAAGAATCCAACCACCTACCTCCCAAACCCCAACAAATGTGTTAGATGATCTTTCGTTACAAGAAAATAATTTAATAGCAAAATAATAATCAGCGGTCTCGTTACTAATTAACATTATTTAAAATAAAAACTTTACTTGCAAATAAATTTAGCAATGAAAATCGAATTTATGAATTTAATAATAAATTATTTACAATATATATTAAATAATATAAATCAGCAACGAAAATTTACTTATTAATTTTAAAATTAAAATCTTTTATAGCTATTGGGCATTTTTGTTGTTGTGTTCTACATAGACTAGCTAACATATTACCCTTGCAATGCTTTTAGATTGAAGAATTTGCGTCCCAAATTCATAGTACGAATTTTAGTATGTTTGTGAATAATTTCAAATTATAATAAATGTACTTTGATTTTTTATTAATTATCTTAAGTTATGTTTTAACCATATTACTCTACATTTTAAACTTACATAGTATTAGAATCATTTATAATATTCCTTTAAAAAGTGATAACTATTTTATATGGTTCTTTTTTTCCCTTGTGAATTCTAACTCTACATTTTTTATATGTTAATAAACATACTTTGCATGGCTATTTATTACAAAAACCAAAAAAGAAATGTTGGAATTCATGACAAATTAATGTTCTTTAAAAAAGTAAAATAATTTTATACTTTTTCATATATAATTAACAATAAAAGCAATAATAATTATAATTGGTACTTATATAATTTAAGTGGACGTAGAAAAAGTTGAAAGATATTTTGCTAAGAAAAATGAAGAAAGGTCAAATTTGAGAAAAGTGGGATATATACACATCAAGAATTATAATGTCCGAATACTCTAAAAAGTTACCTTGTGCAGTGTTTAATATTATATCCGTATGTTCGGAAATTTATAATAAAAAAAGAAAAAAATGACTATTTTAGGGATATTTTTTGAATCATGTATTTTGATTAACTCCGTAAATATAGGACACGCTTATTTTATATTTGAGTTTAATGTAATTTATTCCCCTATGATATTACATATCAGCAAATTATTCTTTTACGAAGAAAAACAATAATTATATATTTGATTTATAAAAAATTAAAAATATATATAATAAAAAATATACTATATATTGTTATATTATAATCGTATCATGTTCTAATTTTTTAAAATTTTTCGTGTCTCGTGTTCATGCATTATAGATCGAGAACTTGGGCAAGTGGGATGAAGACTCAATAAGGAACGACTTCACCCAATGCCAGCTCAGTTGACAAGATACAATAATTATTTTAACTTAAAAAAAGTTCATGGCTGTCACTATTTTGTACCCTTTGGGCCATCATCTAGTAACTTTTGTATTATAAAAGGGTGGTTGCAAGAGTGTTGTAATTATTTAAAATAAATGTTTATTAATTTATTATCGAAAGTAAATTTAAAAAAATATTTTTGGTTTACATTTTTTTATGTTAAATTTTTAGTTAATTAATTTAAAATTAAAAGTTATAAGCAACTTTTTATTCTTTTATATAATTTATTAATAAAATTATAAATATTGCGTTGTTTAAACAATTCATATTTTAGCTTTCATCATTTTTGGAGTTTTGTTTTTAGACACTTGAATTTTTTTTATTATCGGTTAACTTAGAACTCTCTTATAATTTATTAGGTACGTTATATGTTGTCATTTGAATCAAACTTGTTTGTTTGTTTTACCATCTAATTTTTTTTTTTATTAATTTACCATTTTAATTTTATAAAATTTGTAGCTTTGGTCGAATTTTTTTTGTTAGAAAAACATTATATATATTGCACATAAGATACTTAAAGGCAATATATTAAAAATTTCTTATGTGCAGTGCATATGATGTCTTTTCAAGCAAAAAAATCAATCTGAAAATAATTATATATAGAAAAATTTTACAAAGTTGAGATGATAAATTAATATAAAAAATTTATATAATAAATGCAAAACCAACCATGTGACAAAATGTAATTTACCCTAATTTATTTTGGGAAATGAGTAAAAATCTTTTGTGAAAAATAAAATAGTAAATTATCTCTGGATTTTGAAAAATAAAGCAAATTAATCCCTATTTGTTTCATTTTTTAAAAGACATGAGTAATTTGTTAATTTTTTTTTAGGAAAGAGTATTTGCTCATTTAATATAATGCAGGCTAAATTGCATTTAACACAATTTATTTTGGACGAAAATGCAAAGTTATTGCAAAGAGCACAGAAGTCTTGTACGAAGGAAACTAAACACTGCCACAGGCCTTCAAAGATGCAGTTGTGTCATTTGCCAGCCAAATTATCATAAATAAAATTTATATTGTAGCCAAGAATGATCAATACGGCTCTTATTTTGAAGTCAGCAGTCTGTTTGGCAGCTTAAACTATTAGAAAAGAAGATTTCAGGGGAAGTTGAGACAGTACAGTGGAGCTTTCTTGCTGCAGCCAATAGCCGCGAGATAAGCAGCATGGTTGAGGTGGAGGAGAAAGATGAACACTCCTATCCTTTGCTCACAGATGTTGCGTCTTCATCCACAGATTCTCATGCTTCTCTCAAAAGAACTGGTCAGTTTTAGTCCTGTTTTTTCTTACCTTTCTGATTGTAGCTCCTTTTCCATTATCTTTGCATTTCTTGGATTAGTTTCTGTGAAAATTTTCGATCTTGGCATAATTGGTGAACTCTTGATACTCCTTTAGTGTATAGTGTATGTGGTGATAATGGGCTTGAATGTTTGATGAGTTTTTTGTTTGTTTTTTATGTTCTTGGTGAAGAAACTGATGTTATTTTATAGAAAAAGATTTAAATTTAGGGGTTGTGTTCTTTTCTGATTTTTGTGTTTGGAATGTGAAGGGACTGTCTGGACAGCAATTGCCCACATAATAACTGGAGTTATAGGGTCAGGGGTGCTGTCACTAGCGTGGAGTGTGGCTCAGCTGGGGTGGATTGCTGGTCCTCTGTGTATGGTGGTTTTTGGGCTAATAACTATTGTATCTTCAAACCTTCTTTGTGATTGTTACAGATATCCTCATCCTGAAGTGGGCCACATCAGAAATAGGTCCTATGCCGAAGCCGTGAGTTCTTATCTAGGTAATGAATGATATATCTATATATCGGTCCCAGTTATAATCTTTAGGTTGATCGGCACGATATGCCCGTGTGCATCGAAAGCATAGAGAAAAGCGGATAAGAATTGTGATAGGATTCGTCACTTTGAAATTCGATGTAGGACAACGTATGATCAACTAAGTTATAGTAGTTTAGAGCTTTGGAGTTTGGTAGTTGATCCAGGCATGTTTATGATTTTGGTTGATTTATCTCGCTTTTCTTTTCTACTGGAGAACGTTGAAGAACTCTTTATGGTATTAGTTCTCTCCTATCCTTTGGCTAATGAGCAACAACGATCAATGGTGAGGAACTCGTGCTCATAGCAAGTTGTTTTAGGGGTACTCGAATATGAAATGACCAGGTTGTAATTTGTGCTTTTGGGTGAATAAAGTATTTTCAAGAACTCTTAGAAAGTGTGCTATAACAGCTATAAAATGTTCTTTGTCAGGGAAGAAGAGTATGTGGGTGGCTGGAATATTTCTTCAAGAAAGCTATTACGGATATGGGATTGCTTATACTATAACATCGGCCATCAGTATGAGGTATCCCATTATGTTTCCTATGCCTGATTTTTTTCATATGATTTGAGAAGATTCCAAGCCCCTATCATGCTATGACTGGATCTTGAAACGTGCAATTTGATCTTCAGTTGCAAAAGAAGTATATCAACAACTTTTCCGCACTGTTGTCATGCTCAAACAATAGGAGAACTGTGACAGTATTCATTATCCTTATCTTTAAAAAAAGCTACCAAGTTACTACGTCGACAATAGTGAGGGCTCAAATGGTGAGCTTTGGTGCATTTTCTAATTCTTTGAATAGTAGTTGTCAGTAAAACTTGCAATGGATTTCTTGTACAGAAATCAAACCTTTGTTAGAAATTGCAGAGTAGTTCTCTGTAGACGTCCATTTATTGATTCGTAAGAGAAGGATTGATAACGTATCTGTAAGTTTCTCAGAAAACTACGTGCTCTGTCTTTAGTGTTGCAGATTTTGAAGGTTACTCAACTGTTATTTCTCATTTTTAAAATAACAATTTTGAAACAAAAGTTCTGAATGTTATGTACAAATCCTCCTGCGTGTTCATGGTTTTGCTGAGTTATGTGGTACTCGATTTCTTCTCAACATCGTGTTTGCCAAATGTGTAATTTATCTTCGTCTGTTGTTGGTGTAGGGCAATTCTGAAATCAAATTGCTACCACAAGGAAGGGCATGATGCTCCCTGTGAATATGGAGACAATTTGTTCATATTGCTGTTCGGTGCCGTTCAGGTAGTATTCTCTCAGATACCCGACTTCCACAACATGGAGTGGCTCTCCATATTTGCTGCTATTATGTCCTTCGGCTATACCTTCATTGGGCTGGCTCTTGGTTTCGCAAAAGTAGTAGGTATTGTTTTGTCGTTTTTAATGGCTATGGATTTCATTTTCTCTAATAGGCACAACTATGCATGGTTCATGGTAGCAGAAGAAATTCAATTCACAACTGAGTAGTTTCTGGTTGACAAAACTGAACAGAATGAATAAGTTCTGTAATTCAAATTCGGGCACATCAAATGATATCTTAATAAGTCCAGTTTGCATTTCTGACCATGTAGATAACTGTTGGCCAATGCAGGAGATGGACAGATCAGGGGCGACTTTGGTGGAGTCCCTACAACTACTGTCGCTCAAAAAGTATGGCTCTCGTCACAAGCAATCGGAGACATTGCTTTTGCTTTCACGTACAACATCATTCTTTTGGACATTGAGGTTAGAAATAGTTGTTGCTATCCCCTTGATTCGCCTATGATACTATCTTTTGTCTTATAGTTACAAACTCAGTACCTCAGTACCTAAATAGTTAAAAACCAAACTTGTAAATGTAAGGATACTCTCAAAGCACCTCCTCCAGAAAACAAGACAATGAAGAAGGCATCAACTATAGCTATACTTATTACCAGCTTCTTCTTTCTCTGCTGTGGATGCTTCGGATATGCTGCTTTTGGCAATGAAGCACCAGGAAATCTGTTGACAGGCTTCGGATTTTACGAACCATACTGGCTCGTTGACATCGCTAACGCATGTATTGTTCTTCACCTTGTCGGCGGGTACCAGGTTAGCTCCCATGTTGACGCAAAACTAGTTGACGTTCTTATAGAAATTATGAGATTTTGGAATGACTTGGGTAAAATACACAACATAACCCTGTAAAAATACTAATAGGCAAAAGAATCCATTGAGGGGGTAAAAAGGAACAACTCGACGCTCAGGACGTATTGAGATTCCTTTTTAAAAATTCATAGGTTGCGTTGCCTTTCTACTTATGTTTCTGGTTCAGAGGGATTTTGAACCTAGTTGTGTTTTCACAGGGGGTAAACTGCAATTAACCCAAAATGAGTTTATATCTAGCCTTTTCATCTTTTTGAATGGTAACATTGTTGTACGCTTGTAGATATACAGTCAACCATTGTTTGCAGTAGCTGAAAGGTACATAGCGAAGAAGCATCCTAATAGCAGATTTGTGAACGACGAGTACATAGTTAAGCTCCCACTGCTGCCGCATTTCAAGTTGAACCATCTTCGGCTATGCTTTAGAACTGTATATGTTGCATCTACAACTGGACTTGCAATAGTTTTCCCCTATTTCAACCAAGTTCTAGGAGTTCTTGGGGCCTTGAATTTTTGGCCGTTGGCGATATATTTCCCGGTGGAGATGTATCTTGCACAGAACAAGATAAGAGCTTGGACAGCTCAATGGATAGTTCTTCAAGCATTCAGAGTTTTCTGCTTGTTATGCACAATTTTAGCTTTCATTGGGTCGCTGGAAGGACTTATAAGCAGCAAATTAAGCTAGGAATTGGCAGTATGAACTGATAAATCTGTGCTTTGCATTGATATTCTTTTCGCAGTTTATGAAGCGGAAGGAAATCATAGTCTGGTTCAGCTTAAATATCAACTCCAATCTTCTGTAATATGAGATGTAGTTACTATAACTAGCTTATCACACGAATGGATAGTTATGATATGGATGGAGGAATTTCTCAATTTTATAGTATTGTTTACAAATCTACTTAGGATGAACCCATTCTTCCAGACTATAACAACAATTGAGTAATTACACTTTCTACTTAGGATGAACCCATTTTTCCGTAATTCTAACGTTGATGCCATTAATCAAATCTAATAAAACCAGCCATATCAGTTCAAAACACCGATTCAAATGAACAGAACATATCACATCTTCCAGACATTTCCATCAATGATTTCTTGAGGAAATTGATAAACATGAGCATAGCACGTTGTAAATGCATATGTGAATTTTCTCTCTTTCCTGCGGAAACTAAATTAAAACGAATTGGAATATATTTCACAAATATGACAAAAAAGGGCCGACTTTCCTTACCAATGCAATAATAAATAGAGACCTCCACACGCTGAATATTACACATATCACCAAATCCATGTCATCTTCCTTCTCTCATTCAAGAATACATCATGTTCCAGGGCACAATTTCCAGCCACGAGCCCTTGTACGCGTGACTACAATGGCAAGAGCATCCGATGCCCCAAGACTAAACACCCTACAGTTCCCTCTGAAACTTGAAAAACCCGTCAGCGTTTTAGTCCCCAGGCCCAAGAAATCCAGGTCCCAAGAAGAAAAGGATAAAGAAGTAGAACTGCTATCCATCCAGGGCATAGAGTCGGACGCACGAGAATTTGTGAAATTCAACATTTTATTGGACGAGGAAGATGAGGATGACCGCGATAACTTGGCCCAGGCTGCGTATGCCGGCACCTTTTCCCTATTACCCCGTCGAGGCAACACTCCGACGAAGATAAGGGCAGAGACCAGCCTGGAATTGAACAAGCTGCTGGAAGAGCTGGGCGTTGAAGATGATGAGGAAATATTGGTCACTTTGGTACCAGTAGCTGGGAATATTACCATTGGAAGTATCAAGATCATATATGTTCCTTCATAAGAATGTGTTGTCAAGTACTCTTTTGAGTAGAAAATGTTCAGTAATAGCTGCTGGTATTTTGGTGAGAGAAAAGAAAGGAATTTCTATTTTCTGTAATGGGTTAATTATTTCCACCTTATTATCATATAAGAAAATTAAATTTTACTCCAAATAACACATGTGTGTCCTTTTTTTTTTTTCCATATTAAAATTTGAAATCTGTTAATTACTGGACAGTCTCATGGTTCAAATTGCATCCACGATAATATTGGTATGTATTGTTTTACATCAAGGTCCAATATTGTTTTACATCAAGGGACGGTGTATCAAAATATTATTGTGCCATACGAAACAAAAATATTTATTGAAACTTAAAAAATTGAAAACAAAAATATTATAAAAAATTAAGGACCACAAATATTACTACATAATTTTACAAACCAAAAATCTTTAAATTTGTAATCGATAAAATTAATCATAGAAGCGCATAAGAAATTAATACATTAAAATAAAATATAAACACATAAATTAGTATTAAATAATTGGTTATGGCAGCACCCCCTTCATAATTGCATTTTTTCTTAGAAATATTCATATAACCCAATAATTTAAATTATATGTCACTCAAATATATTACGTAAACATCACAAAATGGCATACGTCATCAAGATATGGTATTTATTCCCTAACCATAGCATTTATGAACATAAGAAAAGGAGAAAAGTATAGTTTCAGATATTACAAAACTTAAATTATAAATCTACTGAAAGTCTAATATATATATGCAATTATATAGCAAGCGCCCTCAACTCAAGATATCACTCTTGACCCACCTAATAATAGTAATGATCCACTTATGATGCAATTTTGACTAATCAGTGTGACTTATTATCTGAAAAATATATAGCAAAAATAAATTTTCTATTCAAAAGTATATATAGCTAATTATTTTATATACATATATTCACACATACAGATAGACAGTAAAATCAATTTCATGCAATGACACAAGCCCACAAATTTTCAACATACAACCACCACAAAATCATGAAATAACTAATATCACAATCGTACACCTGTCTAGGGTAAATTACATTTTTGGTCCATAAGTGGACCTGTTTCCAACTTTGGTCCCACACTCAGGCCAATTCACACATTGAGTCTCATATGTAGTTTTTTTTTTTAATTAGAGGACCATTAAGGAATTTTCGTCCAATTGATAAAGGCTTGTTACTTGTTAAATGTGGAGGAAAAATCAACAACTTAATGGGAAAAACCAGTATACCATTTGCTTTCTATTTAAGTCATATTTTTTCATTTCTCTCTTACATTGAGTAGGAAAAATGTCACAAAATATGGCTTCTAATAGAGAAGTTTTTTGTCATTGTGGAAGACTTGCGATTTTGAAAACCTCATGGACCGACGACAACCCAAGTAGAAGGTTTTTTGGGTGTACGAAAACCACACCTGCTTCTTTTTTTTTTGTACACCCAATATGATATAGTGAACAAGTAAATAAAAATAATTCTTATATACTTTCATATAAGAGAAAGTACTTCACTATATAATATGTTATATTCTTTAATTCTCTACACAATTTATTTTAAAAATTAATTCATAAATGACTTAAAGAAAAATATTTAAAAAATTAATTCATGTTGAATTCATACTTGATTTTGCTTATTATATGTATTTTGAAATACTTAATAAAATTTATAAATTGTGGTTCTACTTTTCCTATCATCAAATGTTATTTGCTTTATTTTAGAATATTGACTCATGCATATCAAATTATGATTTTTGTAGCTTATCAATTTTAAGCGTAATTAACTTAAAAAATCATAAGGTAACAGCACAAAAAATCAAATAATATTCTAATTAAACTCGGTACTCGGATAAAATTTTCATAATTTCTAATGAATAAATGAAATACGCACTTCTATTAGAATTTTGTTAAAGTAGATTTTGCTTCATTATTATATTAATTAATATTCTAACTTATCTAATATAGGATTTACAAATTATATTAATGCACTTCAAGTTAAAAACTTAATTAATTAATTTGAATTGAATTATATGGTTGCCTCCTTACACAACAAATTAATAAGTTGAGTCTTCTTCCCCTTTACTCTTACTTTTTTTTTTAACTTTTTAAATGACAATTTTATAATATTAAATTTTATATTAATCTTTTAGTAAAAATTTTGAATTTATATATTCATAAGAAATGTTTCATTTGACTCAACTATAAAAATAGTTATTTTTGGGTTGTTGAAATTCGTAGCTTGCTATTTTTTGTGACTTAACCATGGCAAATATTTTTGCTGTGATGGATAAATTAAGTTTTATATCGATTTTATTTAATTATGATTAATAATAATCATTTACCATAATTTTCAGTCCATAGCTATTAAAATATTGATAAAGTGAATTTTCTTCTAATTTATTGTTGCTGGATTTTAATGAAATTCGTCAAATTTGTGCTCGCAATTAATTATTTTATTATAATGAACATATGATGCAGATTAAGAAATCTTGACGACCTAAGTTAATTGATCAGATCAAAGTCATGAAATCTCATTTAAGTTCAACCTGACCCTATAATCGTGAAGAAACTGAACTCCGGCTGTTGATTCAAACTTTCACTGATAGCACCTTCGAGTGGAGATCAATTATTAGGGATTTTTTTTTATTTAAATCAAATTTGATCGAATTAAATCAATTATATACATTTATCATGCATTATAAAAAATATAACATAACCATGGTTAAAATTAAGTTAATAGCCGTAGTAAAAAAAGTCATTGACCACAGTCACGCAATGGTTGTTGGCGTGGTTTTTACCAGTGTGGCTAATAATATATAATAGTTAAAAGTTATGACAAAAATAGTTTTCATGGTGATTAAGTTAAGTTTTTGCATCGAGTTTTATTTAACCGTGGTTATTACTAATTATTTACCATAGTTTCAACCCATGGTCAAGAAAATCATAGCCGATAGCAATTTTTTTTCCAGTGATGTTATTGGCCAATTTTCTTAAATTATACACAAATCACATGAAAAGTACATATATTACATTTATTATATATAATTGAATCCAATCCAAATTAATTAACTTTCCGCAATATTAGACGCTCCGCTGCATACCTTCTCTGAAGAAGAGGCAAAACACGTGCATGGCGCACTATGAATGCATGTATGATTTTTCACACATTTCTGTGGTAATAAAACTTGTAAACGAAATAAGATGATAAAATGACGAAAAGCAAGTGGGCCTGAATTTTCAAAGGAATGCAGTATAAATAGAGGAGTTTCATGCATGCTTCTACTCATCATACACTAAATTAACATACAAATATATAGCCATTAATGATGTCATCTCTTCTTTGTTCATGGGCAGCCACGTCCATCCCTCTTCTTTCCATCCCAAGCTCCTCTTCCTCCTACTCTTCTTCTCTAGTTCTCTACCCTAAGCCAAAGGCACGTAATGGTAGTACCAAGGCCACAAGGCCGTTTTGCAATGCCAGAAGAAATGACGACCAAAACAAGAATTCCACCCAAGAAAATAAGTTGGACAGGAGGAATATGCTAATAGGATTGGGGGGTTTGTATAGTGCGGCAAATCTTGGTTCTAATACACTTGAATCATCGGCTGCTCCGATACCACCCCCTGACCTTAACACTTGTCGTCCTAACTTAGGACCGCCGGTGCCGTATAGCTGTTGCCCTCCTGTTAATACCACAATTGTCGACTTCAGGCCCCCAAATAATCCTCCCATGCGCACTAGGCCTGCGGCTCATTTGGCCAATGCTGATTATATGGCGAGATACAACCGGGCAGTGCAGCTCATGAGGAATCTTCCTGCAACCGACCCACGCAACTTTATGCAACAATCGTATGTGCATTGCGCTTACTGCAATGGTGCCTATTTCTATCCAGCCGCGCAAGGGCTGAATGGAGGGCAGATTCAGGTTCATGGTAACTGGCTATTTTTCCCGTTCCACAGGTGGTACTTGTACTTCCACGAGAGAATCTTGGGGAATTTAATCGGCGATCCAAATTTTGCTTTACCATATTGGAACTGGGATAGTCCTGATGGTATGAACACTCCTCGTATGTATACGGATAGTAGAACCTACCCTGCCTTATTCAACGAAAGGCGTAACCAGCAGATTTACACTAGACCTGTCAATTTGGCCACTGGAGGTAGCAGCAATATGACTCCCCAACAGATAGCTAATAACAATTGCACCGTAATGAATAATGAGATGATTCGTACTGCCACCACCCTTGAGACGTTCATGGGGAGTCCGTATCGTCGAGGAAATGCTGTACCAAATGCACCTGGAACATCCGAGCGTGGTTCACACAATGCCGTACACAGATGGTGTGGAGACCCGAGGCAGCCAGCGGGAGAGGACTTGGGCAACTTCTACTCCGCAGGTCGAGACCCCATCTTCTATGGTCACCACGCCAACGTCGACCGAATGTGGACAATATGGCGACAGGGAAGAGCCAACAACCAGCGAGATTTCACGGATACAGACTATTTGAATACCCAGTTTTTGTTTTATGATGAAAACAGCCGGCTTGTGCGTGTTCGGGTTGCTGACTGCTTGGACAATGCGAGACTGGGATATCAGTACCAAACTAATGGGGTCTCTGTTCCATGGACTAACTGCCCCCCTTCTGCCAGTGTACGCGGGACCAGAGCAGCAAGAATAGTGGACGCCCCGAAACTGGAAACCCTCGAATTCCCTCTGAAACTCGACAAGGTTGTCAAAGTTCGGGTCCCCAGGCCCAGGAAATTGAGGACGCCGGAAGAGAAGGAGAACGAGGTAGAATTACTGTTGATCGAAGACATAGAGGTGGATATAGGTGAATTTGCAAAGTTTAACGTTTTCGTGGATGAGGAAGAGGACGATTTTGATGACTTGAACAAGGCTGAGTATCTGGGAACCTTTTCCCATGTGCCCCATAAACATGACACTCCGATGAAGATCAAGGCGCAGGAAAGGTTGGAATTGCAGGCGCCGCTGGAGGACTTGGATGTTGAAGGTGATGAGGAAATATTGATCACTTTGGTACCTATAGCGGGGGATATCACTATTGGTGGTATCAAGATCACCTATGCTCCTTCCTCCTCATAAGAATGCATGTTGTGATGATCAAGTCTTGGCCTATGAACTATATGATGCTCAGTAATTGAGTATTATCAAAAAGTACATGAAAATAATTATTATTGAATAAGTACTTTATAAAAAAAAAATCTGGGTTTTCATATATATAATTGTCTCTTTTCATGTGTCATTATTCTGGCTTATATAATATTATTATAATTTCCGCTCTATATATCAATGATAAGGGAAAAGAAAATAAAGGCTTAGATATTAAAATTAATACATTTCTTTTAGATATATGCTACCAACATGGGGAAATTATAATTTTTTAAAATTCGCAAATTGAGGGCAATTTCAACCAATCTTGTAGGGAAGTCGCATGTATTGTGCATCTACACGTTAATTTGTGGATTTTCGATCAATTTATATACGCATTAGTTTTTATTATGGTTGATTTTAATATGACCAAAATTGTCACCCTTTTTTTTTTTTGATAAAGACTGCAATTTCTTTTAATATAATTTGATGTCAACAGTAGAGTTGTAAAATTTAACAAAAAATAAAAACTATCGAATTTATGTTCTTAACCACATGATGAAATAAGAGCGGTGACATTGCAATCAACCTAAACAAAAATTCACATCAGACAGCAAAAGACATTGGAATAAAAACAAGTATCATAATAGAAACAACTACACAATTAACCAAAGCAACTAAACAGCTAAAATTCAGAAAGTTAAAACTGCTTCGACTGCTCGTGCTTCAATGAAATGTGTAAGCAGAATCCTACATTCATCCGCCACAAAAGACTCTTTCTGTACCTGTTCCATGATCAAATCATTGGTGTTTGCTTCTTTCTTTTTAAGTTTAGAGCTTACTTCCACTGCCAGGAAAAAGGCCCTTTAGTGATGGATTCTGTGACCGCGTTTCAGAAGGCTAGTCGTCCCTTTTTAAATTTCGACAGATGTATGAATGAATTCTGGACAAAGAAATGTTGTTGCTCTGATTCCTCGACTGGATGTGTCAGTGGCCTAGGGTGGGGATGGGGGTGGGCCTGTGGCTGTCGGCTGCAGGTTGGGGAACAAAAGTGGGAGCCCCATCTTATTGCACATCATTCTCAGTACCTACTTGATTTGATCAAGTTGTGTTGAGACGTGAGAGTCTATCTTCGGCGGCGCAGCAGTGAATGTTAATGCTCTGATATCTAGATCGACTGGCGGGTAGCACTGATGTATATGCTTCGGATCCTATGCCAAAGACTCGGTCTTGCTTCCTCCCACCACAACCTCAGCATAAAGCTGGCCCTTTTCTAGGGGTGTGACATTGACAGTGGATAAGATACCCTCGCCGGGCATCAACGGCAAGGCAAGCTCCTCGAGCAAGTTTTAATAAGCCTCTTGACAATAAATAAAATACAATGTGTTAGTAAATAAATAATTTTTTTGTTTTTAAGAAAAAAAGAATGTACAACTTACCACCTTCTCGTGAGTGGATGGCCCACACCAGGTCCCATCTGCTTTCTTTTTGTAGCAGCTGAGACGGCTAATTAAGTTGAGAGTACTCATGCAAAGATATTTTAAGATATTGTTATAAATTTGTAAATAGTTATTATTCGAATTAAACTTATAATAAATTAAATGTACTTACTAGTTCTTTTGTGCTCGCCAACTGAAAAGGACTCCTACGATAGCCGATATTCGCCACGCCAGGATTGACCAATCGGTTGACCTTGTTCTCGGTCAACTTCTACTTGAATTTGTTTGTGCCCCAATATGCCTAGAGGGCAGCTCAAACGTCGTCTATGAAATATTTGGACTGCCTATTTGTTGTTCAGGCTTTGTTGATTCTTTTACAAAGTCATTTGGATGCAAAGCAAGCTGTGGGAGTAGCCTTTCGTTGGTGGATCCAGGCAGTAACACAAGATTTCTACACTTACGACACAGACATCTAATTTTTTCGCGATTAATATATGCATACTGATCCTTTTCCTAATTTACGTAACCTCAAATATCATCCTCAAACTCCTGTCTAACTCCTAAATTTGTTGGCAGGTGCTTATCATACATTGACCTCCTTAATTGTCTTAATACATTTACCTCATTATATAAAAAGTATAAATATAAATATATTAATTAAAAGCACCTAAACAATTATACATATATACTTAACTTTAAAGAATTAGTATATAATATCCAAAAAAAGAAAAACATCAAAATTTAACATCACAATTAAAATGAGTACATTATTTAATATTTGGATAATAACCCACATCCTACACTTATTTTTCAGAACAAAATGATAAATCGCATTCTAGACCTGGTGAACCCATAAAAGAAATATATATATATATATATATATATATATATATATGATAGGCCCACTCGCAAGGATCAGGCAGTTGAGCCCAAATCAAGAAGAGAAATTCGCAAGGCCATATTCAGCCCATTCAAATTGAGTTCACAAACTGGTGTTATCAGATTTTATTTTATGCTTGATGGACAGCAATTAAGATAGCAAGAAACAAACTTCTTCTAGTAACATCTTAAGCTTGGGATGAAGGGCACGTGTAGATAAATGCGATAAAATGGGAAGACAAGTTAGAGGAAAAACTTGAATTCATAGATTAATTTCTAATTAGTTTTTGATGGGATTTAGAGATGACATCTAAATTATAATATAGCTGTTGAAATACAACCGTTAAAAAAATTTTCGATCGATTTTGAAACAATATTTGAGAGGACATCATTTAGCATAAAAATTTTGGACGGAGGACAGAGGATGTCCGCCCAAAACACCCCTGCAATTTGAGGTTTGGCGACAGCATTTTCGATGCATGGCCATCAGAAATTTGATCCTTGGATGATCATTGGGAATAAAATTTATTTCATCCACAATTTTCGACTGAACGCTATCAAGGTACAAAATGCATCACAATAATTAACAAAACAAAATCACCAACCAAATTTCAGACAGATAGGAACGAACAATTTTTTATGTCCCATTTTTCGAAGGAGTTTGGGACAACATCTATTTTTCCAGTGGATATGGCAAGCTCCTCGTCTGTTGATTGAAATTAATCAAAAACTAACAACATTCATTACAAATCTTCTGACTTATTAGGAAAATTGAGACAAAAATTTGCTTTTACAACAATATTATGAAAGAATTGTCGGTCCACTTACATGGTGCGCAATAAAAGAATCTTACCAAGGAGCAACAATATTAAAGTAAATACAAAGATAAAAAAGAAAAAATCACATTTTTTGTCTTATAACTAAGACTCATTTTTAATTTAATTCTATTTATTCTGATATTTTTATATTACATCAAATAAGTTAGATAGTTTTTTGATTTTTAGTTCTCGCGTGACTTTTTCATCCAAAAATCAACAAAAAATCACGGGATCACTAGTCCAACACGTGTTTGAACTAACGGCCATATGGCTTCTCCATTAATTAACTATTGGATAAAAAAGTCACGTGAGGAATGAAAACAAGAAATTTTCTAACTTAATAGGATGTAATGTAACAAAATTGTAATAAATAGAAATAAACTGAAAAAAAATTCTAATATATGGAACCAAAAATATAGTTTTTCCGATAAAAAATCATCTTTCCTTACGTATTCTTACTAATGACATGCTAAATAGTTCTCTACACGTAATGGAGTTACGAACAGTACTTAGCAGCATACATGAGTACAAGTTTAGTGGAATTTGAGGCTGGTCAATACATTGTTGTTCACGGGGTCAGCCAAATGGTCGAGCAGGTTTTGGTAAGGGCCGACGCCGGTGACTAGACCCTGTACAAAGTACCCCAAGATTGCCAACATAGCCAGTCTTCCATTCTTCACCTCCTTCAGCTTCAAATCCTTCATCGACTTCTCATCTTTCCCGAAGCCAAGCGGGTTGAAAAAAGGGCCACCAGGGTAGGCAGGATCGCCTGACCCTCCCAATCCCTTTTCCAACCCCAAGAAGTATTGCTTGCCCATGGAGCCTGGCTTGGCCCAGTCCTGGAATCTCCTGTGCTCGGCGAAGCCCATAAGTGCCATCTCCAGAACGAATAGGGTGTAAGAATCTGCCCAGTAGTCGTATGTTCCAGCCGGGGGAATGACTCCAGTCTTGAACCATGGGAGAGCTGTTTCGGCAGGGATCAGGCCTGCTTTACCCAAGATTTCTGGTGCTATGGCTCCTGCTGCCCCTAACATAGCGAAACGCCCGTTGATGATTTCACCGTAGGCTAGCCATTTCGGCTCAATGAATCCCCCGGTGCCTTCAGGGTCCGAAAGCCCCAACGGGTCGAATCCGTAGTCACCAGGGAGGCTGAGAAAGTGAGATTTGGTTAAGGCGATTTGCTGAAAGGTTTATGTAACCTCAGATACATTGATCAGTTTGAGTCTCGTAAGATGGCAAGATTACATGAATTTTTGTCTTGGCCCTGATCACATTAGTAGCAGCCTAGAAACTACAGATTTTGGCTATCAAACTTGTAGGAAAGAAGCAATTACCTGCCATCCAAGTAGGAAAGGCTCTGCTTGGATGCAAACCAAAGGGGCCTGTTAGCTCCTTGCTGGAAACATATAGCCAAAAGTATATAGAAGTATTAAGCCTCAGTCCTTAGTCGTAGGATATGTTGTATTAAAAATAAACAGAGAAAGGAATGTGAAATCACAACAATTATACTATGACACTGCAAGAAATACATAGTTGATTACTATAATTAAAAGAAAAAAATTGTAGCAAATCATGTCAACGTCCGCAATGATCATTGGTCATTATTTCTGCAAGTGAACCCAAAAAATTAGCCGTAATTAAAACCATAGGCAAATGTTTTGATCATAGCTAAAAGCTATAACAAATATTGATTAACTGTGTTAAAAATTTAAGTTTCTGCATTGATTTTATTTGATGAATGATTAATATTCTTTATTTACTATTGTTTTAAATTGTGGTGAAATATAATACTAGTAAAAGAATTACCAATCATTAATTTATGATTTGATTATTACTAAAAAGGTTTAATATTACATGACTATGGAGTCCAAATATTAATAAAAATCCAATTAATTCACTAGGAGTCCCTTTTAGTTTTTCCTCATTATTATTTAATTACTCAAAATGTAACTAAAAAAAATTATATTCTGTACATATCGTTGTACATTTACTTTGTAATTTTTTAAACAAATCAAATTATGATATTTTTTGTGTACTGAATAAAAAATATTTGAAATTTACTTTCCTTTTCATCATAACAAATAATTTGAAAAAAAATTATTATGTTTTCCCATGCCATAGCATTTTCACTTCCCCTCCTTTCATTAAACCAAACCAACCTTTAATTTCTTGTCATTAATCTAAATATATTGATTTAAGATGAAATCCCATAAAATTGTCCAAATATTACTGAGTACAAAGATAGATAAAATGAAAGAAGAAGAAAGAAAATT
>NC_026158.1:3229567-3235355 GCF_000512975.1 Sesamum indicum
AGAAATAGGAAACGCAAAAGAAAGGGGAAAAAAAATAAAAAAGGGCCATAAACACAAATAGGAGAAAAAGAAAATTAAAAATAAAAATTAATGGCAATAGTTAGTTTTCTAACAGTGTCAATTAAAAATGTACTATCTTTTAAATTGCACGTCAACCAGATATTGCTAGCCCATAAAATTCATAATTACATACGCAATTCTCCTTAAAGTAAAGGACGAAAAGTGGAATTTCATCGGATCATGACATCCGGAATATAACTCCCAAGACGTTCTAAAAATCGAATCTTACCTTGACAGGAGGGGTAGAAGCAGCCTTTACAACAAAGGAAACCCTCCTCGAAGACTCTGCTGGCCTTCCTCCCAGAATCTGCCTGGCGGCCTCTGCCGAAGAGCATATGGACGACGAAGAAACCAACGCCTGTGTTGCCATCTTCGTTGTGAGCTACTTGGAAAGAAAGAAGAGTTAGTAGCTAGCAATAGCATGCAAGTACGGAGAGAGTGCAAAATAAGGGCGGAGGTAGCAGGCCACCAGGATTTGTGTGGCCGGGGCTGGTTGGCAGCATGGAGATTGTGGTGCACAACATGAGCAAGCAGATAGAGTTGGGATCTTCATGTCAAATGGAATACGCACATGTGGCCTAATAAGGGTAAATTATGTTTTGCCATTGTCCGTTTTTCCACTTTGTTATTGTTTTTTCTTTTTGCAATCAACTTACCATTTTAACTTTGTAAAATTTGTACTTTGCCATATATGACCTTTTTTTTGTTAATTTTTCTGTTGGAAAAAACATCACATGCTATGTATATATGGAAAAACATATCACACATAACCCTTAAATATCACATGTACACTACAAGTGATGCATTTTCAACAAAAACTTGATCGAAAAATAGTTATAAAATAGCAAAGTGTAAAATTTTGTAAAGTTGAAATAATAATTTAATACAAAAAATAAAGTTTAGATGTCGAAATATAAAAACAGCCTTTGAAAGGCAAAATATAATCAATCCTCTAATAATAAGTGCAATCATATAAGATAAATAACTAAATTACCCGTCTGAGGTTTCTTCCATTTTACATAAAATGCTGCAAATAGGGCTCTCGCAAATTTAATATCTAACATTTTAAAAATATCCCTTGAAAATTTTGATTGTAATTTGAATAATTTTTTGAACTAAAATTACTTGGACGAAATTATTGTATTTTCTCACTTTTCCGAGAAGTAAGATAATGAGTTTCAAATCTCAATTGTAATTTTCATTTTTAATGGAATCATGTTATATTTATAATTATGATAAATTTTAGAAGTGTAGATGTAATTTACCCAAGATATTATTGGCTTTTCCATGAATAAATCTTTAATGCCATCTGTATAAATATATATTCTTGAAATCTTTTATTGCAAAATATCACTATTTAAAATCGTATTGCAATAAGAAAAAAGTTACTATTATCGACATTTTAACTGTTTTGGACTAAAAGTTATGGTAAATAACTAGTATTAATCATAGTTAAACAAAATCGATACGAAAAATTTACCTTATTCACCGTAAAAAATGTATTCGCAGCAAAATTATCGCAATAATTTTTAGCCATAACGAATGTTTTAGCACCCTTGCAAAAATTACGGCCAATAACCATTGTGCGATCAAGATTAATTATATCTTTTAAACCATGACAATTGACTATAGTTAAGTGCTTTATTTATTTTTTAATATTGCATCTTATATTACATTTAATGCATACACTCCACGGGTATTCAAATGAATTAAAATAATTATTTATCAGCTTATTAGCAAATAAAATTAAAAATAGATTTTGGTTTACAATTTCTAACTTTTTACTGATTCAGTTAGACTCTTTTAAGCTAAAAACTAAAAATACTAGGTCCGTACAACATCTGTATCTTATCTATAAAATTATAAATATTAAGTCATTTTTTCAAACAATTCAAATTCAAGTTTTTCACTACTTTTAGTTTTTAGTCTTAACTCTTAAAACCTCCCAACTTTTAATATTGCTTAAAACTTTTTTACAACCCATTTTATCAAAAAAATAGAAACTATATGTATATGTATATATATATATATATTTTTATAAGTGACAGGTAATAATTACATTAACATTTCGATAGATTAAGCAATACATCAATACAATTAAAAATAATGAATAAATTACAATAATTTACATAAAGAGAGATAAATAAATTAAAATGCATCAAAATCCTTAATCTTGCACTTATTCCTCAACTGACACTACATTTGTATCGTTTTCACTTGATGGTATATATGTATTAAAACTGACCAAAATATATAATTTAAACACATTGATTAATATATATTAATATTTTGGATAAATTAAATTGACACTCTTTGAGGTTAAATCAGTTTAAACAAACATCCCCTATCTTTTGCAAAATTATAGGTACATCCCTGAGGGGTGTTAGTGTAATATTATTTGGAGGGTATTTTCATAAGTTTTGCACTTGAATAGGGAGTGTAATTGTAATTAAAACTACAACTCTGACGTTATAGTTGTAATTTTGTAAAAAATAGAGAGTATTTGTATATTTTGATCTAATATTAAGGTGTGTGAATATTATTTATTCTAATATTTTTATTATAATATTTTATTTTATTTATTGACGCATCACATGTGTATGTACGGATATTTGATAAAAATAAAAATCTTGCAACCCCCATTTTGGCTTTAAATTTAGACACTCTAAAATAAAGGAAAAACGCATTACATCACATCACTACAAACAAGATCTAACCTTTCAGTCCCTCAGAACTGAAAGAGCATAATGCTGCGGTTCCTCAACAGAAAGAACAGATCCCCGTCGGGCCTCCTAATCGGTCTGGCTCGGCGATGGATGTCCGCCAAAACGACCGTGATGAGCTTCGGCGATGGTTCCCAGGGTGCGCTAGGCCTGGCCGCTTCTCCAATGGGTCTGTGCTGTGACACCTACGAGCCCACTCCTGTCCCAGGCCTGCCGCCCGACCTTTGCAGCATCACCGCCGGCCACTACCACTCCCTCGCCGTCACTTCTCAGGGCCAGGTCTGGGCCTGGGGCCGTAATAGCGAATCGCAGCTTGGCCGTGGCCAACTTTCTCCTAGGTTTTGTCCTATTTAATTTGCTAATTCTTTTTTTGTGCTTGCTGAATTTTGAATTTTACTTGGGATTGTCAATATGTGTTCAATTATAGTGAGAATTGGGAAGAAAGGTGGGGAAATGAATGCTGATGATTCATTTTTTTCGAAATGAGCTGATATCTATAGCCGCTGGGAATTCTTTGAAAGCTCATACTTTTAATTCAATGACATAAAAGGAAAAATTTATCATAATTTCAAGATATTTCTGACATGCTTTTCTTTTGTTGAGAGAACTACCCTTGTATTCTTGAGGCTGTGATGGCTGCATTTGAATTGGAGCCTCTGAATGAGAGAAAATTATTAAAATTTTCACTTTTAACAAAAAATTCAATATGTTGCCCGAAATTACTGTCTGTAATGCCTTATAGAATGCTTGAATTTGTGTTCAAGTTTGTCTTTATGCATTGAAAATACTGCAAATTGCTTCTTGAAAAATTTGATTCATTGATCACAACATTTAATATTACAATTTCTTTTTGATTTAGAGAGACGTGGAGTCAACCACAAAAAGTAGAAGGACTGAATCAAGTGAGAATACAAGCTGCATTTGCATCTGGTGTTATATCTGCTGCAATTGGAGATGATGGCACTTTGTGGGTATGGGGAAAGTCCAACCGTGGGCAGCTAGGTCTTGGGAAAGATGTTATTGAAGCTATTTTACCAGCTAGAGTTGAATCACTTCTTGGACAAGAGATAGTTAAGGTGGTCCTCATATAATGTTTAAGGTAGAATATGTTAGTTCTTTAGAATTGTTAGAGATGCCTATTGCTTATTATAACAGTTGTTATAGAGTCTTTGGAGCTGACTAAAAGTTACATCACGGGCTGAGTGAGCTAATGCCTTTCATCTGTATGATCTTGCAGGTCTCCCTGGGTTGGGGGCACGCTCTTGCTCTGTCTAAAGATGGGAAACTGTTCGGCTGGGGTTACTATGCAGATGGTAGATTAGGAAAGATTGGTAAATCTTTGGAGGCCTCTCCACTTGATTCAGTTGCTGAGAAAGTGTATTCATCAAGTGAAAACTCGAATTTGATGGTTGAAACAGCAGAGAAATTGGTTTTAGCAGCAATAGAGAAGGAAAAGGAAATGCCTGTCATATGGGAACCTACTTTAGTCGAAGAACTTTTTGATGTTAAAGTTGTGGATATAGCTTGTGGACTTGATCATTCTCTAGTATTGTGCAGTAAGTCAATGCCATCCACCTTTTTTTCATGTTGTGTGATGTGATCATTTTGAACTAATTCGGATACAATTTTCAGGTGATGGTTCTCTTTTAAGTGGGGGGAGCAACGTATATGGGCAGTTAGGTAGAGTAAAAGAAGATTTAGGACTGCATCAAGTTGATATGAGCCAAAGACCTCTGAGTATAGCGTCAGGACTAGGGCACTCTTTGGCGATCTGTGAACACACGCTATCAGAGTCGGGAGAAGATAGTAGAAGTGTCGTTACATGGGGATGGAACCAGAGTTCTCAACTTGGGAGAGAAGGGTCAGTGAACGTCCCTCTGGTTGTCGACAGTCTTGTTGGCGAGATGCCAATTTCTGTTTCTGGAGGGCGGGTCCATTCCTTAGCTGTGACGGCCAAGCAAGAGGTTTGGAGTTGGGGCTGCGGTAGAAATGGCAGGCTCGGATTGGGTAGCTCTGTTGATGAACCTGAACCGACGCTGGTTGAATGTTTGGAGGGTCGTGAAGTCTTACAAGCTGTCTCAGGGTTTGACCATAATCTTGTTCTGGTTGCTGAATGATGTGAAATGAATTTGACACTATTCTCTTCATATCCTCATGCTTATCAATCTTTTCTTTGTCCTAGTTAACGAGTGATTTTATGCAGGATTTGGAGCAATATTTGCATGTCACATCATAGAAAATACAGATCCAATGGTTGTTTGACTTTGCGATTTGCTTGGATAATTTCATATTAAAAAAGATTTTAAAATCTTGGACTCTCATCTTGAACTATGTATTTTAAAATATTAATGGCTTTCAATATAGAATCACTTGAAACGATTTTCTGACTTAAATTCAAAACCTTTCATTCAAATGTATCTTCATAGATTTCATGTGATCTTAGATCCAACCACATCTTACGTAGTATAATGAATCAAAAAGAGATTGGAGGTTCGGATCAAATACCTGAATTCGAACATTCTTAACAAAATAATGTATGTAAACTCTGATTTTGAATTAAGAGGGTTTTTGACTAAGCTTATAAGCTCTTAAAATCATCTTAAGAGATGTTCGAGGTATTCTTTTTTAAAATAAGACTTTGAAAATTATAAAATGTTTTAAAAAAGCTTAACCAAATATCCTCTAAGTTAAGTGTACATAGAATTCTTGGTACAAGTAACTATATAAATAGTTATATAAAATTAAGAGGAAGGAACTTTAGGTACTAAAAAGGGAGTGAGAATAGACTGACAGAACAGCAGTTGTGGTTAATAGAACTACAAGAAAATTAAGCAAAAATCAGGCCTGGACAATGAGCATCAGTTCAGAAGTTTTCTGGGCTATCATCCAACTGTTTCTCATCCTCAATATCAACCTCCAATATTTCCTGAGAATCGAAGAAGCCCATGATGTTATTCAGACCTCAAAATGCTTAACAGGAAAAATAAACAACGAAAAGGTAAAAA
>NC_026158.1:3235365-3237643 GCF_000512975.1 Sesamum indicum
TTGATTCTCTGCTTCAAGTAATTCCCAAGCCTGGCCAAAACCGTGGAACGTTTATGCCAAAACCGGCCGCTGAGGCTGATCTTCACATACGGTCCGTCTACTTCAGCAAGTTCTGCTTTTCCTGTTCGACATATTCTCCACATCAACATACAAATTTCAATTCAACTTCGTGGAGCTGAAATCGTGGGATCTAAGTTTTGTTTTAAATCCTATTGCATGTTTTATTTTATTTAACATAAACATGCTATGTGTATAAAGATGACGCCACACATTTTATTTAAGAAGAATTCTATTTTGATAGCGTGTATATATTAAAGGGAAAAATGCATGCAACCATCTTCTAATATTGCAACAAATTACTTCTTAGTGAAAAAAAAAATAGTTATTTCTCTCTTGTGTTTTTAAAGATGCAGTGATTTGATCTTTTGTGTTTTTCAAAGTGTAAAAAACATAGGGGGATAATTTGCTCATTTACAATATGGACAATTATACTCCCCTCCCTCGAGGTTTGGTGAAATTATATATAGATCCCCTGTAGTTTGGAAAATTACATCTAGCACCCCTGAAGTTTGTTTCAATCTAACAAATAAGTCCCTATATTAGTTAAAATTCACAAAATTTGCTGATATTAACGAAAAAACTAAATGAAAATTGATATTTACCATTGATTGGCTTAAACCTGAATTATTGCAGTTCAAACAATTTTTTCGAACTAAACTACCCTTATAACGGTGTAGATATACCTCCTCACATACATTAATATGTAAAGACGTATGAGGGTAATTTGATCATAAAAAGATTTATTTGACCTGCTATAAGTCAGTAATAAGTCAATCATGGGTAAATATAGATTTTTTTTTATTTTTTTTAATATCGGCAAATTCGATAAATTTTGACTAATAAAATGACTTATTTGTTAGACGGAAGCAAATATCAAGGATGCTAAATATAATTTTCCAAACTACAAGAAGTCTACGTGTACTTACGTCAAATCTCAGGGAAGGGGAATATAATTATCCCTTTATAATATAAAGTAAATTATATTAAATCTAAATAAAATAAAAATTACAATAGAATGTAAAATAATAAATTCAATCCGAACAAGTGAAATCGTTGTTTGCACAATGAGACTATTACCTGTTATGTTAACAGAAGTGTCAAATAGTTGGGCCAACTGCAAAAGGTCAAAACGTAAAGGCATGAAATTACGAGAAATTTGCATACGTAACAAAGTGAATATAATCAGTACGTCATGTTATATTATTTACGTCTCATTTAAGTGAATTATATTGGAGTAAAAAAATATTATTTAATTTCTTTGTTGTCGCCTTAGAAAGTATGGAACAGCAATTTAATTTAACTATTCTAACATTTTATCAGATATAGGCACTGTAAATTTAATTCCTTTGAATAAGTACCCGTTTAGCTCGGTGATTGAGCATATCAAATTTGTATTTCGAGTGTAAATGCAAGTTTTTTTTTAAGATAAATTTTAACGAGTTTTTCTAAGTTTTGACGTTTGGACAATTACCAAAATACCGTTGATTTAACGGTCGTCTAACAGTTAGCCAAATCAGTGAGTTTTCATTCATTTTTTAATTACTGATATTCTCTTGTTATATAAAATTTATAAATACTTCCCTGATATTTGATGAAATTATATAATCCTTATATAAATGTTTGAAATTGTCAACTTTCCGCTTTATTTTTTTCGAGAAATTTTTTTTAAAAAATTGGGCAATGGAAAACAAAAATAAGAACAAAAAAGGCCTAAATCTCTGAATTAATTTTCTGGTTTGTATTCAATGTACTTAATTATTGTGCTTATGAACAGAAGAGTTACCTCAACTCTAGCATCATCCAGGACCTGCTTGATGTTATCCTCTGTCAGATCGAGTGGCCCAAGTGAGGCTGAGATTGCAGCCTTAGATGATCTCTGCCGTTGGTTTCTCAGCCTTGTTGCTCCACTCTTCTTCAGATTCAATGCGGCCGGTGCAGGGAGCAAGTTTGATGCCAGATGATACGGTGGAGTGAGAGGCTTTGCTGTGGGCGATAAGCTACGGTGGAGATGAAGATGGGGAGGTTTCAATGGCATCTTTGGCCCTGTTTTGTTATCCGCTCTTTGATTCGCTGAGGGAATGTGTGGTCAATAGGACAAATAAATTGAGCCTGCTTTGATTTGAGAATTGTGATGAGCAAAAGATTTTCTATGTTGCCAAGGAGTCGTAGTTTAATTGGTGAAATTGATAACTCATGACTATAAGATTTTGGGTTTGAA
>NC_026158.1:3237653-3248615 GCF_000512975.1 Sesamum indicum
AGATATTAACGATTATTACATCATTGTTATAATTGTCCATAATAGTTGAATATTGGTATGCGATATTGATAATTGTAATCAATTTTAGAAATAATAGTTCATTGCTTTCATTTAAAAATAAAAATCTATCTTATATGATTTATAGTAGGGAAAATTATAAAAATTTCCATGAAATAGATTTCCATATTTAATAAATTTGTTAATATTTTTTAATTTAAAGAATTCATTTCAATAATTTTTATTTTTCTTAGTATGAGATTTCAATATATTCAAATTTAAAGATCAATTCGAATGCACTTAAACGAGATAAAGATAATTAATTATTATAGAAGTGTACATATATATATATATTCAGAGGGCTCGAATTCATAATTTTCTTGGACCTCAACCATATCAACCTAGCAAGGTTTCATTGGCCATTAAATTATTATTTGTAAAAAAACTTTTCTTAAATGTCATTTTACAAATATGACGATTTTATTCTTTTTGTAATAGATACATTCGTTTAAAAAATTAAAAATTGAACTACTAATTTACTTTTCAATATATTTGAAAAAAAAGTATTTTCTTGAGGAAGTTAAAATTAATTTGAAATATTTATATCATTTGGTAAGAAATTTCTACATTAATATTTATAAAAGTAGTAAGTATGATTGAATCCACAAAAATCGATTTTAAATCAATTTCTTCAGATGGAAATCATGGGGAGTTTTGGTAAAATCTAAATATGGAAAATAAAGGTGAAAGAATGAATAAGTATGAGAGCTTTGCAGTTAAAGACTCGATCCTACTCGATTCTATTATTGATTATCGATACAACAATGACATCATTCATAGTGGATTAATTGGTTATGTTATTGGTACAATCGAAGGACCTTATCTTTCCTTACCTTTTCATTAGTCAAGGAACTTCCATTGCCTAATTTTTTAATTAGTAAATAATTTTGGGAACATTTTCAAGATTTAATTTACCAACAACATTAAGAACTAAAAAGACCCAATCTTAACCAATAAACTCTTACAATGATTTATTTAAGGATTAAATGTAATTTTAGTCCACTAACTTCAGTCATTTTTCGTTTTAGTTCCGTAACTTTTTAGGATTTCATTTTAGTCCTCTAATTTTAAAAAATGCTCAATTTTGGTACAAAACTGGCTGAAAATTTTCGAAATCCACCGAAAAATGAGACATTGCCATCACGTGATATTTTTAATTGGGAAAAATATTTTATTGGCCATAACTCGCTTACATGGCAATGAAATGAATTTTTTGAAAAAAAAAAAAAGAATGATGTAGATTTCTTATCCACGTCAGACATGGAATTGGGGGGGGGGGGGGGGGGCTGGAGATCACCCCCAATACATGTGAGTAGTCTCCCAAATTTTTCCTAATTTCTCTTCGATCTTCAGCCCAAAAAAGAACTCCTCCTAAAACTTCTGTGAAGAAGAGCAAGATTCAGGTTGATTGAAGTGCTAGTTAGAGAGCGATGGTGTAGAAAAGGGATACGAGACATGTGGGTATGCTCCCTTCTCAATTGTAGATACAAAGTATCGAAAGGGTTTTATGTTTGTTATTGTTTATGTGGATCCTTGTTGGGTTTGTGCAGTGTGTTTTATGTTTATGTGGACTTTTGTTGGGTTTTTTTTAGTTAATTTGCTCGGTCTTTGTTATGCTTTTAATAGATGTGGTCTCCTACATGATTCCTTTATTTACAATATAGTAATTGGTGTTTTTTGTTTTTTTTGTTTTGTTTTTAATTACAGATCCTGACGGTGATTCAATTACATTGTCTCTGCATTATAATGGCATGACTAAACATGTCCTTAAAGCTATGTATGTAATGCGTAGTGTCTCTAAATACGATTATGTATTAGCCAAGGAGATCAATATTGAGACTTTAAACTTATTTTATGGTCTTGGGCTAGTAAAGGTAGGATAGTTTATATAATTGTAAATAGACGCTTTGAATTTTTAGTTGATAACAATGATTTGAAAAGAAAATAGAGGAAAATTAAAAAGAATAGAGAGATGTTTATTTATGTTGAAGTTAAAGAGGGTGAGGAGCCTGCAGAAACTAAAGTGGTGGGGGGGGGGGATATACCTGAAGTTGTAGAGGGGCTGAAGATTGTTGCATTTAAGGGCTGTAAGGAGTGAGGGTGCTCATGGTGCTACAGGGGGTAAGGGTAGTCAGGGCGGTGAGAGGGGTGGGGGTGTTCAAGGTGATGAATTGGTTGATAGTGATTATGATCAAATTGAGGGTGACAATGAAAGATAGTGTGATTAAGGAGGGAGGGATGAAGGAATATTATAGTATAGAGCCATGAAGGAATGTTGTTTGAGTCCTGCATCATACCTCCCCTACCACCAAACTTTAGAAAGGTTGTAGGTAGACCATAAAAACTAGAAGAAGAGAGAGTGATGAGCCTGCCTCAAGAAAAAAACAAGTCAAAGACACCACAGGTGCAGAAGCTCAGAAGACATCAGAAAACAGTGTATTGCAACACCTGTGGAGAGTCTGGACATGACATTGCTAAGTGTCTAAAGGAGTGCCAAATGAAACCTAACAAGTATATGTTCATCTTTTTGTTTCTAACCATCTTACACATATGTATTCTAATTTCAACTTTGTATAACAGGGTCAAGTAAGGCATGAAGTTGGACATACTCACAAGGGACAACATGAAACAGTTAAGAAAAGAGTAAGCAATTACTAATATTAAATCTATACTTATTTATAACAATGCTGAAGTACTGTTACTTTGTATTATGCTGGAGGAAAAAAGGCTACTCAACCTGCAATTGAACAATTGTCTAAAACTGAAGGATTGGAACAGGCTACAACAATTGTAAGTGTACATACACATGAAGTTTTATTTTTACACACAATATGAATTCCAGTATTAAGGACTTTTATTTATGATTACAGGGAACTCTGCATACAATTATTCTCCCACCCTTGCAAGTGCACACTGAAGAGGAGCAACCTGAAGTATGTTTGTCATAAGATCAAATGCAATCTCAAGCTGCACCCTATCCACCAGTGTACAAGCCTGACCCATCAATGTTTCAACAGTTAGAAATGACCAATCCACAATCAACTTTACAACCAAGAGTCCCAATCTGAGTACCTCCACCTTTCAGAGGCAGACAAATATTGCCATCATTTTCTGCAAGGCCACAATCTGTAACAACTTACCTAATAGTCAAAGATAATGTAGCACCCCCCTACCCGCTACATCTAATTATCATTATTTCAGCCTTACTGTAATCAGAACTCATTCTATAAGTAATTCTATTTCAACCAGTAAAATAAATGCTAATTTATCAATATAATATTATATGTCACAAAAGATAATACATACCACCAAAAGTAATATTTACCCTCACTACATGTTCTTGTGTACATAACCTCAAGAAAAATCATACCACAACTTTTAAACACAAATCCCGACAAAAGACCAGAATATTTACAACCCAATAATCAAAAACTTTGGCTTCAGAAGTCACGGCTGACCCACCTAATAAAGACAACGGCACCGCTCAAAGTCAATGTGGTTAGTCAGTGTGATCTATCTCCTGAAAAGTACGTGGCAAGGAATGAGCTGCCTACTCAATAAGTATAGCTGATCAGTTTATATATACACACAGGCAACAATTTCACGTACATGCAGTCACATCGACTAACAGTCATTATCAATAGCAACAACAAATATAAGCAGTAATACCTATTCACAATTATAAATCAAGCTATGACACAATATTCAACATTATCGTTTATTAGTTAAGGGCCCCACTTACTCTAATTGGTATACATCAGTCAATGATTTCGCCGGCCATCATCATATCGTATACAGCACAGGATACCCGTTGTGTGATATCCCCACACTCTTTTACTTCAGCTGTGTAGCAATATAGCACAGGACATCACAACAAACATGGTACCCCCACACCACCCCAGTGTGTAGCTAACAAGCACAGGATATTCCCTGCTGCCCCGGAATACCCCGGTACCCTACGCGCCATGGTACCTAGCTTAATTCACATATTTTTCATATCTCAATATCAATCACATTTTCATAAACCATTGACTGTGGTTCCAACTAGGTAAGCATCATCTTTTATTTCAATTACCATTACATATCACATAGTAACAATTTCACCAATATTATGATAATCTAGCAAATAATCCACAACTAATTATATAAACAATCAATATACGAAAGCCACGCATAATAATATAAAGCCAAATCCACGTTCGCATCCAAGAAAATCAACATATATAATATATACAATACTACACATATAGATATATATTATGTATAAATCCAATTAGCTATACTTACCTTAAATCCCAAAATACTTCGATTCACGAGGGACTGCTCAACCCTCTACTTTGTCGTCACGTCCTATAACAAAATGTTATACGTATAATCAACATATATATAGAATATCATAAACTCTAAATAACCTATTATATAATGTTCGTACATTTCTATCAATCTTTTAATATTCTATTTATATTAAAGTCCAACCTAATAAATTATAACACGTATAATCAATATATTTAATTTACCAAATAATTCATAAGAATTCACTTAATCAAACCCCTTATGTAATATATCCATTCATTTTTAATAACATTCGTAAATTATATTACCACTGAAACCTCCTTTCCCTAATTAATAACATAATATTTCTAAAATATAACATCCGAAGTATTTCTATGAATTTTCTGTCAATTTACCGTTGCTATACAATTTAATTAAGCAACAATACATAGAATTACATATTCGATTAATCATTCCGATGGAATTGTATAAATTAACTATAAGGATAATTAAATCTAACAAATCAAATAATTTAATTGCCCAACTATATCATTTTTATAGCAATTGTGATATTTAATACGACACTAATTTAAATAGCTAAAATTATAAATATATAAATTATTAAAGATTAAAATCTAAAATCCCGTACCTCTGTTTCCACAATGTGTGTGCGTCGGTGTGTGTGTGTTTGGAATATGTGTTTGCTTGTATAAAATGTGTATGTGTTTTATTTTATAATGAGAAAGAACAAAAAGCCCACCGCCTCACACTCACAACTCTCTCTCTCTCTCTTCACTTTATATATATATATATATATTATATTGTTATATACATAATATTATTATTATTATTTTATATATTTAATTAAACTTTTCTTAAAATACCAATTACACCCTTTTCATTTTCTTAATTACTATAATTTGCCCCAAATATTATAATGAACTCCAATTTAATCCGTTTAAGAGTTATTATATTCCAAATTCAATCTATAATTTATTTACTAATTACATCTAGATTTCTAATAATTACCAATTAGTCTCCCAATTACATAAAAATTCTACGGACGTCACAGATAAAGTGCGGAAGTTTTTAAATTTAAACCAGTGAATGCTAGTTGAATATGATGACATTAATACTTGTGTTTTGTCTGGTCCTGTTAGTTAGTTTTGAAGCCAGATTTATGGTAGACAATGACAATATTTTGTGGTCTTTTTGACATCAATTATTGTAAACAATCACAACGTTTTTTGGCTTTTAAATGTTATTTTCCAACCTTTTCCTATACATATGAATGTTACAGTATTTATAGTTTATCACTGTAGGGAGGAAACACCCCCTTTTGTGGTATTCTTTTTCAGAATAACCTAATCAACTATTACAAAAGAATGGAGTACGAAACTCCTTAAATAATTACAGACCAAAAATATAATCAAAATAGTAATAAAATGAACAGAGTGAAAGAATATGAATATGAGAATAAGTTTAGGCTCAGATATAGCCAAATCCAAACTAAGAATACTCAGAACATGGTCATAGAGACTCAGCCACCACAGATAGCCACACCCACGGCTACACCAAACCACACCACAAATCATAGAGATCTCAGATAAGCACGATCACAAAGACCCACTACAATGTTCACTCAGAACCTTTTAGAGTGAGATAGAAGAATAATGTAGTAATATGTATCAAAATGGCCGAGAGGGGAGATCCCTTTTAAAGGGGAGAAGAAGGAACATGATAGAAAAACCGCGGTGGCTTTCCAAAACACCATCGGATTGGCTTTGGAAAGCCACCTTAAAAAATGATGGAGAAGAAGGAAGGTAAATTTCATAATAGCCATGGCGAGAGAGAGAGAGAGAATGAAAGACTGTCGGCGGTATGGAGAGGGAGAGGAGAGAATGAGTGATATTAGGGTTAGAATAAGTAGGTAGTGAGTTGGGTAGGGTTACGGGTAGTGGGTCGAGTCGATTTGTGGGTCTTGCCAGATGGGCCTGCCATTAGTGGTCATTGGGCCATTTTATAACAATGACTATGTCCATTTCCTACAATTTCATGAATTGTTTTCTTTTCAATTATAGTCATGAAATTGTAGGAAATGGACATAGTCATTGTTATAAAATGGCCCAATGACCACTAATGGCCTAGTGCCATTTTTCAGCGGCTTTTGAACATTACAAACAAGGATATGACATTGCAATAATTATAATTACATTACAACAATTTCATAGCATAAAATCCACTTTTTTAAAAAAAGAAGAACATTTTTTACAATATGGCAGATTAATTCGTAGGAGATGCCTTGCTCTGAAACAAAAGCCAAACAACACAAAAAAAAAAAATAAATAAACCTATCATCATTTTTTCATTTTGTGGTTTCTCCTACGCATGGCTTCAACATCTTCTTTCAAAGTGTTGATTTTTCTTAACAATCTAGGAATAATGGCCCTAGGGCCTAACTTTTTCACACATTGGGAGGTCCTCCTATAAAAGGACCTACAACCTCATTTCTAACAAAAAAACACCAAAATTTTATATTCAATACTAGAATTTTAAAGTAAATTAGAATAAATTTTACCTTGTATTTTCGGCATGAAAGAAACGGCCTTCCTGGATTCTCATTCCTCCATAATGTACGCATCATGGCTACTATTCCACAGTCTGCCGCGCTCGTTATTGTTGACATTGTTCTTCAATTTTTTGGGTTGCTCGCAGAAATGGGTCTTTTAGGGTTCTTATTCAGTTTGGAGCAAATCGAAGAAGGGACTCCACTTATAAAACCAGTTGGTGCCCATTCTTTCCCCCTAATTCTCATCAGATGACGGTGATAAGAAATCCACATCATTTTTTTTCCTCCTTTCAAATATCCATTTCATTCCCATGTGAGCAAATTATGGCCCTGTGCCACTTTTCGGCGGTTTTTGAACATTTTCATCCAATTATTTACCAAAATTGAGCATTTTTAAAAATTAAAGAACTCATATGGAAACCTAAAAGTTACGGGACTAAAACAGAAAATGATTTAAGTTAGTGGAGTAAAATTACCTTTAATCCTTTATTTAAACTAGATTGTGAAATCCTCACAGCATAATCAGCTACTACAATATAATGAATTATGCTGGATTGCTAGTAGTTATTAAAACTAAACAAAGAATTATGAATTTGAAAGTCTAATTGGTTAGGCAAATATTCTTAACAATGAATAACAATACCAATTATTCAAAAATCATATTATTTGTAAGAGCCTAGAGAAGAGTACAAATACCCAAATAAATGGAAGTAAAAAACACAGATCTCACAACATATAAAATCAAGCATTTGCCTTATCTTTTTAACTAAAAATAAAGAAGTTAGTGTAGCATGCTAAAGAGAGATCACATAAAAGAAAGTGAGAAGAATTTTATAAAAGTCAAGAGATAAATATGAAATTATGAGATTCTTGAACTAGGAATTACATACTCTAATTATACTAATTAATTTCCCAATAAACCTAGATACTTAAAAAGGTAGATTTCTAATAAAATTCTAAGTTCTATTTAATTAAAACTCTTAACCCTAATAAAATTACTTTACGAAAAGAAGATTACAAATCTCAAAAATCACTATAATCCATGTGGACCAGCTTTTCTCTAGAAAATTCGTCCATCACTTCTCATGTGTTACTTTCTCGCTAAGTTAGACGTGGTCACGTCTAACAGAATTTACATTTGTCATATTATTTTTTTTCTAACAACCGTTTTTATTTTTCAATCGTTTGGCTTCATTTTTCCTTTTATTACTCCATTAAACTTTTTAATCTGAAAACATAGTTTAAAAGTTATTTAATAGTGAAAGGTAAACAATTCTCTAATAAAAATGTGGCAATTTAGGCATCTATCACTAAGCTTCAGCATCAGATCTCCTCTTCGGGGTCCCCTTTGCAGCCTAAGCTTCAAGTTACCCCTCAAACTTCAACCACCACGGACACCACTACTAGTATGGTTGAACTCCCTTTACCCCCCAAGCTCCAGCTTTCACCTTTCGACGGCTCCAACCCATTTTGTAGGGTCTTCTAGGCTACAAATATTTTTTTTTATTATTACACAATTTCTGAGGAGCAGCTTTTGCAACGTATTACTTGCTACCTCAAAAAGGGCCCATTGAGTTGATCCAAATGATGCACAACAATTCCCACCCTTCTTCGTGGGAGACTTTTATCTAAGCGCTTGAACTCCGCTTTGGACCCTTATCGTATGAGAACTACTGTCAGACCTTATTTAAAGTCACTAGTAAGGGTTTGTGACTAATTCTTAGCTTGATCATTTGAGAGACTTCGTGATTAGGTGGTAATACTGAAGTCATCTACAGACCTTCGTGCCTTTTTGGACCTTACGAGCTTTTATCATAAATTCATTAAGAATTATGCTACCATTGTAGGCCCACTTACAAATTTGCTCAAGTCCAATTCTTTCTACTTCAATCAAAAAACTATATGAACATTCCAAAGCCTCAAAGACGCTATGCTCCATTTTCCGATGCTCTTATTATATGATTTTAAAATTCCCTTTGATGTAGCTATAAATGCTTCATAGGTGGCTATAGGTGTTGTGTTATCATGAAAAGGTAAAACAATTGCATTTTTCTTTATGAAACAAGTGTCCTTATGTCTGCATAGGGCACCAGGAGTCAAAGTGAAATCCCCCATGCCTAACCATGCTCATCCATCTCCAACTCCTTAAATTTCCCTAGATGATTGCTAATGTATGTGGCCACTCCAAGGTTCATTTACTTAGCAGGAGATCATGGACGTAGACATAGAAATTACACCTACCAAGGTCGGTCTGCATAGGATTCTCGACAAGAAAACTATTAGGATCAAAATATTTTTCTAAAAACTCAACTAGAATTTAGCCAGCGTCTATATTTATGGTCAAAATGGAGATGAAACTGACTCGTGGGAAACTGCTTGATCTTGACCCCCTTAACCGGATTGATCATACTCTTAATAGAGCAAGCCATCCCCTCCAAGTTAAACACCCTATCTGATAATGATCATCCTACCAAAATCATCAGGTGTCCCTCTTAGTCTGCATTCCATAAACCGTTGGGCATCACTGACCCACCCCCCTCATCATCTGTGAGCTTAAGAGCCCCACGTAAGTGCCCTATATCAATCTCCATGTAACCTACGACCAAGAGTGTAATAGAGGAGAAAAAAGTGATCACACAAACCGCATAGTAGATGTAGTAGAGAATGCTGAACCTACAACCCCTTGACTTGGATCGGTTGCAAAAACATGAAATAGAAAATACCCCTCGAATCCTGAGAAACCAACCCCAAAAAGACTAAACCCTATAAAGAACAAACCAAAAAGAGACAAAACCTTAATATTTAGAAGACCATACAACCCTATAGCTCGGACGGACTCACAAACAAAGGCAAAACTAGCGAAGAACAGGGACACTACTAAACAAGATTGCAAGACCCAGATAAAAATTAAAACAAAAAATAGAAAAAACAAAAGAAAGATACACTGCAAAAGTCACCAGAGAAAATAATAAATCAAGAACGGAAACTCTCGGTGTAGTGGCCTAGCCCTAGCAAAGAACGGTTGACAAACCTCACTAAGCAGGTACGGACGACACCAGGTCTCAAGGAGAAGGGACGAGAAAGAAGTATGATAACAATGGAATATCATGTAGAGAGAACGACAAACCCTCATGCAGAGACAACTATCGTCTATATATGTGTGTCTTTAAATGTTTCTGATATGTTTGATTTTGTGTTTTATATTAGTGTAAAATAAATAAAAATAATTAAAATACATTCATTTTTTACTGTGTTGATTGAAAAAATAAATACAAACGTGAAAAGCCAATACATCAGGTAGATTTACTGCCATAAACCATTATAGTCATCCTCCTCTATCGCCACCCCACAACAAACTTGTGAATAATCTCTCAACCCTACAAATTCAACCACATTTTCCATCAGGTCTGCGGATTGGTCAATGAAATAACTAGTCATGTCATTAGTCAGCGACATATAAGACATGTCCCCGTCGATCCCTTCAAAGTAGACGTGATCACTTGATGTCGAACAGCCATACATCTGCTCTACATCAGAAAATGCATAATCCTCTAGGCAGCACTCCGAGTTAGTCTCCAAGAACGAGTTCGGAGTCATAATCTCCGATTCAAGAGACTGAATCACGCTTATAAGCGTTTGGTCGTCCCCTCCTTCCACTGGTGAGTCGTCGAGTAATGACATGATAAATGAACTGTCGATGTTTGAGAACTCAACGTCGTTAAGCTCATCAAGATTCTCACCAAACGAGCAATTTTCAGCTAATATTGTAGCGCTGGCCATGATAGAAAAGGATTTAACTCAGAGATTGCAGAAATAGTTTGCTGTACTGTAGTGAGAGATGAAGAGATACTGAGAATGTGTTGCAATGTCCAAGTCAAAGGGAAGCGCTGTATTTATATGTAGGAAACTGGCATGGTTGCATGTGCAGCAGTGCAATCGGGATGAAGCATAATTGCCCATGTGAGACAGCTATGTATCAACTTATGATCCTACCATTCATGTGCATATACAATTATGGATATGTTCTTTTGCATGATTATCAAAGATTTCAATTATTGACTCTG